>NC_138742.1:27121728-27314761 GCF_965113295.1 Leuciscus leuciscus
TAGCACTTAAATGAACTATTGAACCCTGGTTCTCCTGTCATTAGATCTGTACATGTTTTCATTACATAATTCATCGTGACACCTGAAAGGAAACATGTTAAACTCAATCGGTCGAACGATCAGACTTGTGATATATATAAATGGGTCAGATACAGCTGAAAAATGATGAATATAGCATTTTTGTTCACGTTGTTCTTTTTTATTTCACTAATTTAAACATGTAATATGTATAAAATACACATTGCAATATAATTCTCAAAAATCTTTTAATAGCCTAAGAAAAAAAAATCTAAATATTAAAGTATGAGGTTAATATCTAGTGACTTTAATATTTTTGTGACTTATTTATGAATTTTATTAGAATTTCACAAATCTGCACTGAAAAATATTCTGTTTGGGTATAAAACACAATAAAAATTCTTAGCAAAATAAATAAAAATAAAAGCGTACAATAATTTACATACCATACATTTTAACAGCTAAAATGCCTTTTTATGGACAAATAAAGGGTTATAACAGCTAGATTGAATTAGGTCAGAATTAAACCATCAGGTTGATTGAAATTTCCATTATTAATTCTTTTTTTTTTTTTTTTTTTTGTGCTTGCCAGGAACTGTTTTTCACCTGATCTGGCACTTTAAACATTGTGTAAAAACAGGCAGTAAAATCAGAATAAGAATATATGTTAGAATATGAGGGTTAATGCATATTCGACTATCATAACCATAATAGTAGTAGTTGTTTAATTTTTTGTTTTGGAAATTATAGTTCCAAATCCCAAATGAAGTTCAGTCTCTTATATCCATAGAGCTCTCCATCAATCAGTTGACCAACCTGCAAAGAAACCTTCAAATATATATTAAAAAAAGGAAGCCACTTTATTTCACTTGTTCAGGTCAAGCGAGCACTGAAACATGACAGACCGCTGGAGAAGAAAGCCTCAGCGTGGGGTGATGTGTGTGTTGGTCTTGACCACAGCATTGACTCCAGGTGACTGTAACTGAATCAGTCTATGTTTAGTGCACTGTCAGCCTCAATAATTACAATGTCGCGGTTAGCAGAGTTTATATAATTAGGATGATATTTGAGCCCTTTATAATCGAAAGATTCTCTAGGGCGCACAGAGGATTCCAGGAGGACAATATATGGTTGTGCAATCAGTTACATTCACAGCGTCTCGCCAGCAAGTCGACCTGGTCACGTTGAACATGGGACATGGAAGTTAACGCTAGAGGGCAACGTGATACACGCTGGTTGCTCCAGGAAAAACTGGGTCACGGGGATACATGACCCATCCCTATTTTCTGTGATGTCTCCTCAGCCATATCTTCTGAGGGACAGCTGAGATAGGAGCCTGTTTCGGCCAAGGTCAGAGGTCAAAGGTGAATGTGCCGTTTTGTTTCAGATTTAATACCTATATACATCTATATATATAGAACACTAAATTGACAATAGTTTTGGGATATTGCCACTATATTGCCAAAAGTTTATACATATGAACTTTAATGACATCCCATTCTTAATCCGTAGGGTTTATTATGGAGTTGGCCCACCCTTTGCGGCTATAACAGCTTCAGCTCTTCTGGGAAGGCTTTCCACAAGGTTTATGAGTGTGTTTATGGGAATTTTTTACCATTCTTCTAGAAGCGCATATGTGAGGTCAGGCACGAGTTGGACACGATGAGGTCAGGACTCTGTGCAGGCCAGTCAAGTTTCTCCACACCAAACTCGCTCATCCATGTCTTTATGGACCTTGACTTGTGCACTGGTGTGCAGTCATGCTGGAACAGGAACATCCCCAAACTGTTCCCACAAAGTTGGGAGCATGAAATTGTCCAAAATGTCTTGGTATGCTGAAGCATTAAGAGGCCAAGCCCAACCCCTGTAAAACAACCCCACACCATGATCCCCCCTCCACCAAACTTTAAACTTTGCACAATACAGTCAGGCAAGTCCCGTTCTCCTGGCAATCGCCAAACCCAGACTCGTCCATCGGAGTGTGATTGGTCACTCCAGAGAACACGTCTCCACTGCTCTAGAGTCCAGTGGCGGCGTGCGTTACACCAATGCATCCGATGCTTCGCATTGCACTTGGTGATGTTAGGCTTGGATGAAGCTGCTCGGCCATGGAAACCCATTCGATGAAGCTCTACACACTGTTCTGGAGCTAATCTGAAGACCACACGAAGTTTGGAGGTCTGTAGATATTGACTCTGCAGAAAGTTGGCGACTTCTGCACACTGTACGCCTCAACATGCGCTGACCCCGCTCTGTGATTTTACATGGCCTACCACTTCATGGCTGAGATGCTGTTGTTCCCAATTGCTTCCACTTTGTTTTAACACCACTAACAGTTGACAGTGGGATATTTAGTAGTTAGGAAATTTTACGAATGGACTTATTGCACAGGTGGCAACCTATCACAGTTCCACGCTGCGACCCATTCTTTCACAGATGTTTGCAGAAGCGTCTGCATGCCTACGTGCTTGATTTTATACAGCTGTGGCCATGGAAGTGATTAGAACACCTGAATTCAATGATTAGGAGGGGTGTCCCAATACTTTTACCAATATAGTGTGTGTGGTATATATATACACACAATCAGCCAATCACATGGCAGCAACTCAATTCATTTAGGCATGTAAACATGGTCAAGACGATCTGCTGAAGTTCAAACTGAGCATCAGAATGGGGAATAAAGGTGATTTAAGTGACTTTGAACGTGGCCTGGTTGTTGGTGCCAGACGGGCTGGTCTCCAAGTCAGCGGTGGGCTCTGGCTTTTGATCCGCTGAGGGCATGGCTGAAGGCTGACTGGGATCTGGGTCCGGAGCGGGGCTGGCATGGTCCTCATTTGCAAGGCAGATGGTAAACGGTCACACTGCACCAGCACCCACTCCACACACTCAGCACTCCACAGCATCATCCACGGGCAGGAGTGTCTTCGACCAGTCATTGAGGCTGGTGTTGAAGAATACGCAAAGCATATTTTCCATTATTATTTATCATTTTTAAATTATGTTCACACTTACAATTAAAATTACTATTACATTATTTGGTAACGAATAAAACAAAACCTATAGTGTATGATGTATCTAACACATTACGCACTGTATCTACAGTGGGCTCCAAAAGTCAGAAAACATTGTAATAATTAAAACCTCATTTAACCTCGGAAATAATCAGAACGTTTTAGGATTTTGGGGGAAAAAATGAAAATACAGACACATTAAAATGTTTAATTTTAAACCATTTCATATCCTGTAGCATCAAATATTTTCAACAAATGTTCATTTAAATAATAAAAATGCAAAATTGATACATTTTCACTATGGATCCACGTTTTTTGACTCCCTATATGACTAACAATACATAAAATAGTGCAATATACAGTTCATTAAAGACCACCCACACATAAACACAACATATACAGTTAGCAGTTCATTATTTCATATTAGACACATAATGCAAAGCGTAGTACCATCCTAAAGTGTTATTATAATTTTTTTTTTGCAATAATGACAAAAAGAATGTAAATTATCCCGTCTCCACAGCCATGAAAGGTGTTTAATTGTCTGTCATACAGACAAGAGTCAAACAAACAAAAACAAAAAATATTTTTTTCTATATTCTCTATATTCATAGAGCAAACATATGAAACAGATTGGTTTCTGGTGTTATGTAATTGTGCAACAAGCATACAGTTTTATGCAATTGAGTTGTGCAGTTATCTCAGAATTATAACATTCATATATACATACAGAAGTTCTGAAAGAGAACATACAGTAGTCAGCGAACATTAGTACCCTGTTCTTTAGGCTTAGTTTGATAAATCACAAATGCTGATATGATTGTCAGACACATGATGAATGCAGCATGTCACTTTGGTATAAAAGTCCTTTCACCAAATACTGAACAAAATTAAGTTCAAGTGTGTGTGTGTGTGTGTGTATGTGTGTTTATATAGTTTGTATAACAATCATTGTGTCTATGGAAGGTCCCCATAAAACATGGAAACCCAACGTGTGTGTGTGTGTGTGTGTGTGTGTGTGTGTGTGTGTGTGTGTGTGTGTGTGTGTGTGTGTGTGTGTGTGTGTGTGTGTAGTATCTGCACTTCCCCCTCACTGGTGCTTAAAGCCATGAAATTACTAATTAGTATTTCAGAATGTATTTCAAGGCTACTACACCTAGGGGGCAGTATATTCCTAACAAACATTCACTTTAAAAAAGGCTTGTAAATGTAAATATTTTGACTGTAAAATGTTCTTTACTTATTGGTATCCTCTTTCACCACTCAACCACATAACCAGGCCTTCATATTTCAAACTTCATATTTTAATAGTTATTTATATTAATTGAGGAGGTTTTTTTTTGTGGCACTTTTATCTCTTAAAATGTTAACTTTTTGTAACTTATATGTAAGGCAGCAGATTGACCAGAGGCTAAATTCTTCTTTTGTCTGAATTCTTCAGACAAAATACTAAATTCTTCATTAATTAATTAAACTCCTGTTATACTAACATTATTTGCATGAAAATTAATGTGTATTATCTTGGGAAACCTTGCAAAAAGTTATCAAAAGAATCTTTTTTTTTTTTTTTTTTTTTTAAGAAAAGTTAAAAGTTAATTTCACTTTTAAACTAAGTTCATTAAAATAAATGAAACATATTTAAGTTCAAATTAATTTAAAACCACAAAAAAATATTTTAGAAAAATAAACTTATATACAACATATATTTTCTGAAAGTTTGAATATCCTGTTCAATTCTGCTTTATTACAATATTTTTACTTGAAAACACAATCAAAATACAGCTTAATACAATTATTTTGTGCCGTATTAAGAGAATTATTATAGTTTTTACTAATACTTTGAATTGTATTTTATGTTTATATTTTCCGTTTTCATTTTAATTTTAGTCAAAGTTTTGGTAATTTTGTTGTGTTTTCATTTCAATTTGAATGTAACCTTTTTTAGTAAATCAAGTTACTTCAGGACAATGAGAAATGTTGGTAACTAGCTGAAATAAAATAAGTTTTTCCAGTTAACAACAGTTTTTTAAAAAATGTTTTTAGTTTTAGTTTATTATAATATCCCTGATCCTCAGACACAGATTTTAAAGATTCAAATCTACGTCAGCGATGATAAAGAATTCCTTTCTGCTGCAGAACAGCTTTAGAAACCGCTTTTCTCATGTTTTTTTCCCCAGCTTTAACAGTCCAGACCTGGATCCTCTTTATGATAACCCAGTCCGGTTGGGGTGCTGTGACTCGAATTCGTAAACATGCCACGGTTGTGGGCACAAGTTTCTGGACATCGGGTTTATTAAACTGTCCGTTCTGAAGAGAACCTAGTGCCTGAAATCCCGAACAATCCAACGCAGACTCCGTTTTCACCAGAGTTTTCCCAAGTTCCACATCAGCAGAGACCAGCTGATCTTTTCCATCCGATCCTGTTCGTATTTGGACACGGGAGATAAGAACCGGTTCATGAAAGGCCACTAAAAAGTAGTTTTCTGAGCCAATAGGGGAAACGCCCCAGAAATACCCTAAATCTTGACTGTAAGCCTTTTCGGCTGTATTGGTCTCAAAAGTCTCAATGTTCGTGCGAATGTCTGCCGGAGGGTTATCAGCAACTTCTTCGACGAAGTCCTCATCCTTCAGGTGATTGTATGTCCCCCTAAATGACGAGTAAGTGCCCATGTGCTGAAACAGAGATGGGCGGAAACGAATGACTTTATCCTGCATCAACAATTTGTGAAAATGCGACAGCAGGAAGTCGCAGGGCATCTCTTGGTAGAAATTGTAAAGGAAACGGGCCAGGATGGGCAGATCTTTGGATTGGTAGAGTTTTCCGATGTAGCCCAACTTAGAGAATTCCAGCGTGACCCACTTCGAGTTGTCCATCGAACGGATGTGCTCATGCATACTGGAGAGAAAGTTCTTCGAACAGCTCACGTCATCCTCCAGCATGATATAGTATTGGGAGAGGTTACTGCTAAAATGGAGCAAATAGGAGTAGTCCACGTTTTGCTTCGAACGGAAGGACACGCGGTCGGGAGCGTCGTTGAAGTTCCTCTTCAGTCCTGTAAGGGGAGGATAGTTCTCTTCGTTGACGTGGATAACAAGCAGTCGACCCTTCGACAGATGCAGGTGGAATTGATCTGTGATTTTCTGTAAGGTCTCCCGGATCCAGCTCACGTCAAAGTCAGCGAGAAGGACGACCACCACCATTTGATCCAGCTCTTCCTCTGAGGACTCGGTGAAGATTGACCGAAGAGTGTCCAGAAGATAACTGCCCTTTTTTCTCTTCACAGACGAGAGGCCCACCGTTAGGTACTCTGAAAAAGGATGAAACCACAGGGATGTGACTACAAAGTTGTTTACAGGGATTCATTAAGTTCACAAAGTCTTAAATCTTTCCTCAGCATTGATGGAATTTTCCAGCAATCCATGGTAGAGGATTTACGGTAGCATTATACGGTAGAGGGCAAAACAGGTGAAGAAGAAACAAGCCATAGAAGCATTGCTTATACACATGTAAACTAACACGATCATTAAAGCTCCTGTTTACACCTGGTGTTAAGATGCGTTTCGGTCGATCGGATCACAAGTAGACGAGGGAGACATTCCCGTTTACACCTGGTGTTTTAATCCGCCTCTTTTGTCCACTTTCAACTACCTCTGTCCTGATTTCCTCGAGAGGAGGGTCTATGGGCGAGGAAATGTATGGGCTTTTTCAAATCTTTCGATCTAATGGGCGAAATAAGCTCGTGTAGTTTAGATATGAACACGAACGGAGACGACGGATAAACACACGGAGAACAGCAGCTTTAGTTTCTGCTCTGACAGACTCGAGACCAGCTGAACACTGAGTGTGTGTTAGAAATCAGGAATGGTGAGAGAACATTGTGCTTGGTACTTTTTTCTTCTTTAAACCAAACTTGGGTTTTTAGCCAACAAAGTTTGAATCTTGTCTGGCTATAGCTCTTCCCATAATGTTACTCATTAGGTCAGTATGCAGAGAGAAGTCGGTCTTTTGTGGCTGTTTGAACACATTCGACCACATGAGTGTTTACACTACGAAAGCAATCCGGTCGAATGTGTTTTTAACTACCTCTGGAAGTGGTGGAAAGTGGTCGTTTTAGACCCGTTTACTCCTGTATTTAGAGTCGTCCAGTTGTGATCCGATCGACCGAAACGCATCTTAATACCAGGTGTGAACAGGGACAAACATTCAACAGCATATAAATCAAAACGGCCTAATGTTACTGAATGAAATATCGACCCAGGACGAGCTACAGGACTGTGAAGCTTTGGGGGTGTTGATGAACTCGATCTACTCCATCTATGTTTTGATCATCGTTTTCAGTCCTATCCGGACAATGTGATTTTCTCATCTTTTTGTTCAAAATTTTGCTTTTTTTTATGAAACTTACCCACATTCAAGAGTTTTTTTTAAAGCAGATGCTCTGTTGTTTCTTTTGATATATTGACTGTTCATACAATAGAAGATTTTGGGGGACATGAAAGTTTTGTGAAAATGATAAAAAATGCTGGCGCTGGCTGCCAACTTAAAAAAATAAAAATAAAATGCTGGCGGGGGGAAGAAGTTAGAAGTTCGAAGTTAGTTTGAACGGCAGTTTAATAACAGGATGTATTCTCAAGGAAATAGCTTGTTTCCAATAAAGCACGCCCTTTTACTGAAAAACAAAACTTTCATGTCTAGCCAAGCCAACACAGGATGCGGTCTTGCAGAAACAGTCTGGCAATCAGTGTCCGGAACGGAGCTTGAAAAGTTATTTTAAGAACTGGTGGAACAAAGGAGGACATCCGCCTGGCGCACATGTACATTAAAGCTACACTGTGTAATTTTTTATTATATACTCTGTTGATTCTTAGCAAAAAACACTTTGTTCTTTCAAAATGATATGTGCTCATTAATGTGTAATTACTTCTACCAACTAATCAAGTATTCTCGTAAGCGTAGAATCTGCCATTTAGAATACATACGAGCGAGTCGCTCGAATGGCGGCAGCCATGTTGCGCCTCCATCTTGAAAATACATTAGCCTAAGAGGGACATACCTGGAAATTCAAGCTTCGCCTTTCGCGTTTTTACACGCAGTGGCACCGTGACGAATGCGAGGGGGAGATTACTCACGACTGCCGGAAGATTTGAAATAATACGGCCACCGTAGGAGTTAAAACGCCCTTGGAATGGGAGGGGCTAGAAAGTAATATTCAGTTGGTAGTCATAAACAATTTCACAGCTAGATGGGAGAAATCCTACACAGTGTAGCTTTAATAATCGGTTTAAAAGTATTGCAGGTGTTTTGTGTGAATGGTCCCCACAAGCTGCACTTATTCATAAATATGTTGATTATTTTAAGAGTAATTTAGTAAAAGAACTACATCGAATTAAATCATGGACATAAATTTCAATTGCACTTCCCTTAGTGATTTTCAAGCATTATCTTCGAAATCTGTTGTATCTAAACAAAACTTCTTCCGGTAAATTCTCTGCTAGTTGTGAATAGATAAACTCACTCTTGGACTGCTGGAGGTCTCCTGCCAGAACTTTAATGGAAACATTGAAATGCAGGTAATGGCTCTGGAGATCTTCAACCCAAGTCTCTCTATCCCAAATCCAGTTCGCTGGACCCTGTAGCAAAAAAAAAAAAAAAAATCATACAATTTACAGGTCTAGATCATCATATTACATCAACATCACCTACAAACATGATCCTACAGGAGGTTTAGTGTTAAGCCCCGTTCACACTGCCGACGACACGCAGATCCCATTCATTTCAATGGAGAGCTGAGCGACACGATTTCCAGCCGCGATGGCACTTGCCGTTTCTCGTTCATCTCTAATATTAAGCATTTTATGCACTGATTCCATTTTTAGTCTTTTCCCTCCAAAATGTTTGTTTTTAGCTGCAAGAAAACTGATTCGGTGTCTACAACATGGAATCCGTGAATGTCATTCATAAACTTTCCTAGACAACAGTAGTGGGAACGCCCACCAGCGACCTCACCGCCAGCTACTGGAGACATGCAGCGACAGTCACTGTGAACACAGCTTTAGATGGGAACACACTACATGATTTTCAAAGTCGTTGGATTGCTGTTCTTCTCACACTACGCAACAGATCGGAGTCACACATTGTGGTGTCGTGCCGATTGAACAAAAAAGATGTGTATCCACAAAAACGGAACTTTTACATTTAATTGCAATCCAATATAAAGTATTGTAGTAAGGATACCACACACACATTATACAACACTTCAATAGGAAGAATCCATTGGCTGTTATCTGTCGTGTGCAGTGGAACAACGATGTTTACACGACAACGATGTACTATAAACAGAAACGTTTTTCCATTGCGCTTTTCGCGTACAGACGACAACATTTTCAAAATGATTCCCGTTCACACGGATC
The DNA here is from genome assembly GCF_965113295.1 of Leuciscus leuciscus. Lineage (NCBI taxonomy): Eukaryota > Metazoa > Chordata > Actinopteri > Cypriniformes > Leuciscidae > Leuciscus > Leuciscus leuciscus. Next base: position 27,131,169 of record NC_138742.1, read on the forward strand.
CGTGAAAACGACTAAAAACGCTGTATTGTTCATGCCAGGCCAGTAGATGGCGATGCCACTTTGTAAAGAAACACTACGCTCCGACTGAACACGTAATACACATGTACATGACATCACCGTTTTCACAAATTCAAGTTTTTGTAGTTTACACAGAGACGATAACGGTATTGTTTTAACAAACTTGCACTTTGAAACCAGTTTTCAAAAGTTTGTTTTCAATCCCCCAAAACACAGTTGTCATGTAAATGAACGGCTAAAACACATTACATTTTTTATTGAAAACAGTCTCGTGTAAACAGACCGAGGTCCAGTGCCCAGTTGCATAAAGCACCTTAAGTGTAATTTTCCAGTATGTTTTCCAAGATATACTGGATATTTTCCAGTGTATCTTACAGTATGTTTTCCTTAAACTTTAGGGTGTCGCAGAAAATAACCCTTGTGTTACTTAAGGGTTTTTATAAGTGAAACATAATAAACCTTTAGAATGTCCCTTAAGTATCTATTTTTTTTTCACTTAAGTAATCTCCTAAAAAACAATGTGTTGCATAAAGCCCCTTAACTATCATTCTTTGAGTATCCATCTCGTCTGGTCCTTCTCTTTTATATTTAGTTGTCTTTTTTGATTTCCTTATCCATGTTATGTGGTTTTCTGTGAAAACTTACCGCTATCTGCGTTAACAAATAGCGTGTGCATGGCAACAACAGAAATTTGACATATCCCGAGTCTCTGTCATGAATCACTTAACGGTTTCCTAAGAGAAGTGTTTATGCAATTATGCAACATCCTCAAATAAATCATTCCCTCAAGGTAAGGGGAAATCACGCTGTAGCAACTCATAATGTAATAACTGCACATAATGTAATAACTGCACATAATGTAATAACTGCACATAATGTAATAACTGCACATAATGTAATAAGTATTACATTTTGATTGTAATAAAATGTTCATAATGAAATAATCTTTTCACAAAGTAATAAAATATTGAGCTCATAATGTAATTACAATTTTTACATTATGAGAAATGTATTACATTATAAACTCACCAAAAACGTCATATTATCATAATCATCTTTTAAAACATAAACAAATATTACTATTCCCTTACGGTACATTTAAAAAAAAAAAGAAAAAAATCTACATGTGAAATGCAACAGATTTAAATATTCATGCAATTATTATTATTATTATATTTTTATTAAACATAAAGCATTTGTATTCCTTTACAGCACATTTAAAAAAATCTAAATCCAGTCTTAACCTACCAACAAAATCCACCAGACAAGTACTATTATTATTATTATACACTACTACTACTACAACTACTTCTTATATACATACTTTATACACACTGTTAAATGACAAACAGTGTTAAATACCAATACTGTGTAAAAATGTTGTGAAGAAAACCCCACAGTATCAATACAGCAATGAGGTGTGTGTGTGTGTGTGATAAAATGTTATCTGCTTCAGCCAACGGCAGCACAGAGCACAAACAATGCAAACATTTCTTCACTTTAATATAAGTTACAGCAAAACAAAGCCTGAATGAATGTACATCAGAGGGCAACTAGTAGTAGTAGTAGTAGTAGTAGTAGTAGTAGTGTCAGTAATCTGGTGGATTTTGTAGGCAGGATAAAACTGGATTTAAGATATTTTAAATGTACTGTAAAGGAATACCAATGCTTTGTTTAATAATAATAATAATAATTGCATGAATATTTAAATCTGTTGCATATTGCAGGTGGTTTAAGACATTTTTAAATGTACTGTAAGGGTATACTAATATTTTTTATGTTTTAAAAGTTATTACAATTATGCAAATATGACATGTTTTTGGTGAGTTAATAATGTAATACATTTCTCATAATATACAATTTTTTATTACATTATGAGCTCACGATTTTATAACGTTTTGAGAAAATGAACATTTTATTACAATAATAATGTAATACTTAATTACATTATGTGCCGTTTTTACATTATGTGCAGTTATTACATCATGAGTTGCTACACACGGTTTAGGTGTCACACTTAAAGGGATAGTTCACCCAAAAATGAAAACTCTGTCATCATTTACTCTCCCTGAAGTTGTCCCAAACCTGTATGAGTTTCTTTCTTCTGTTGAACACAAAAGAAGATATTTTGAAGAATGTCGGTAACCAGTCGGTACTAGCCATTGACTTCCATAGTAGGAAAAAAAAAATACTATGGAAGTCAATGGCTATACCGTCAACTGTCTGGTTACCAACAATCTTCAAAATATCTTCTTTTGTGTTCAACAGAAGAAAGAAACTCAGGTCTTGAACAACATGAGGGTGAGTAAATGATGACAAAAAAAATCATTTTTGGGCGAACAGATATTTAGCATGCTAAATCACACAGTCACATCTCCGAAAAATCGGCACTTCTCTCATATCGCATCTTTGATCGTACTCACTACACGATTGCCACTCACATGAATGAACACCTGCCCTTAAAGGACAAATCCAGTGAAAAATTAACCTAGGGGTAATTAACACATGGTTACCGAGTCGATCGTTCCCTGAGATGCGTTTTCATGATAATCGAATATAAAGTGTTTTATCTTTAAAAACAGACAGTTTAATAAGAAGATACTTTATAAAGACAGTACATTACGCGTTTACATGCAGGATCCATTTTGGAAAACAGTCTCGACTAATCGAGTCACGAACGCCGTGCTACGTTAGATTTCACTATGCGTAATTCCTATCGACCAGCTCACTTAGCGCGGCGTTCGTTGCTCGACTAGTCGAGACTGTTTTCCAAAATGGATCCTGCATGTAAACGCGTAATGTACTGTCATTATAAAGTATCTTCTTATTAAACTGTCTGTACACTTACAAAGTTCTCAATGCTTCGGTTTGCATGTATGGACCCTCATTAGTCTACCGTGTTAGTGTGAGACTATTTTGAGCCTTGTTAGTGGTATTAACTAGCGATTTACTTTTACTTACTCCGTGCCCTATATACTAGTGTTATAAGCTAATCTGTTTTTAAAGATAAAACACTTTATATTTGATTATCATGAAAACGCATCTCAGGGAACGATCGACTCGGTAACCATGTGTTAATTACCCCTAGGTTCATTTTTCACTGGATTTGTCCTTTAAGCGTTCAGCATATCACAACCATAGACTGTAAAATAATATGGACGTAGTGTCCGTGACGTCACCCGTAGGTTTCTGAAGAACATTTTTGAAGCCTAAAGTGGGCGGAGCCGGCCGTCGCCATCTTGGCAGCGCGTCACTCCCGGATGACCGGAAACAGGCAAAGCTGCGAATTAGCTGAGGTGACGTGACGCTAACAGACAGCAGACAAACGGCTATACTAGTAGTGACAGCAGAGGCAATCCACCTGTCAATCAAGTGGCCACGCCCTTAATTATGCAGAAATTTAAAGCTTAATATAATTTAAACGGATGAGTTATAAAAAAAGTTCACCCCCCCTCACAGTTGTCATGAAGGGCAAAATTAGCTATAGGCTATAGACCAAAACCACTTTTTGCACCAGGATGTAAACATATTTTTTTCTGCTGTAAAGTTGGGCATATTAACATGGGGGGTTTATGTGATTGACTCTCTTTTGGAGGCTGTAGGTGAATTGCAGTTTAAGACACTTCTGTGTCAGATTCAAGAGAGAGACCACAAGGTTTCCGCTTGATCACAACGCTTTCAAAGTAAGGAATAATTGACGACAGGCCGTTGAATTATTAGAAAAATAATGCACACCCGAGGTGGTAATGCGGTCACGACGCGAAGCGGAGTGGCCGTTACACCTCGGGTGTGCATTATTTTTCTAATAATTCAACGGCCTGAAGTCAATTATTCCGCTTATACTACAGTTACCACACCTCGAAACATTGTTCAGATTATGTATTTCAAGACGTTTGTAAAGTTTTTGTCATTAAAACGCTCTTGTATGTAGGACTAATTTCTTACGCATCTAATCCCATGCCTCCGTTGCTAATTCCAAAACGTAATTTCAGAGTTAGTAACGGAGGTTTGAGCCGCTGATAGCAGACTAATGCTGGGGACACACGACTCGCTGACACATTCTCTGACTGTTTTCATCGACTGCAGCAGATTTTAAACACCGACTTTGAACACAGACTGAACGCGCTGAACACGCGTTTGGGCATGATCAGTCATAAGTATCAAATTACATTCATAACCGGTGTTGTGCCGAATTTCGACCCCCGCCAAATTATTACCCCCCTAGTATTGGTAGGTTTAGGTTTAGTTGTGGGGGAGGGGTTAGGATTAGGGGTGGGGTTGGGATTAGGCAATCAGGTACTGACTTCAACGAGGGGGGTAATAATTTGGCAGGGGGTCGAAATTCGGCACAACACCAGCCTTAAAGTGTGTTCCCGGCTTTATGCAGTTATTAATGCAGTTATTAGAGAGAGATGTTGCAATAATGAGACAGAAAAGCATGTGCGTCAATATTATTTATTAATTAATTCAATTCGTTTTAATTAATTCGTTAATTCTTTTTTTTTTCTATTATTGACAGATGACAGTAGACTAGCCAAATAAATGAAACCCAAAGCCCTTTTAACAAGTAGGCCTATCAATAATTATTTATCTGTTAAATTATCTGCAATAAAAATCCGTGCTGCAGGACTATCCATTTATTTAGCCTATATTCAGTTTAATTTTCTATTGATTATAGATAGGACTTTATAGTTTATTTATTCAAATTAAACTGCATGTTTCTATTGATTGTGAAGCTAGACATTGAAAATTGCAGATCAAGCGCACGGGGCGAAATGCTTTTTCTTGTTATGAATTGTATCCTATTTTCCGTTATTACAGTTGACTACGCGAAGTGATATGGAACTGTAATGCGGTCAAGACCTGCCTGGAACTACTTTAGCCGTGCGTTTCCCTGAAAATAATGCACACCTTAGAACGTTCGTCAACCAATCAGATTCAAGCATTCAACGGCCCTGTAGTATAACATGATGTATACCACACCTAGGAAACATTTTGTTGTGACTGTGAGTGATGAAGAAAAACCGTAGGCTATGCCTCAAATGAACAGGAAACACGCCTGAACAGCATTACAATGAAACTGAACTGCTAGTACAACTTGTGGTGTGAAACAGTTTGTCCCAACTCACGCACTTCTGCATTATTCTATGCCAGTCTAAATACTGTGAGGCGATTTCACACTGAAAATTCCAAAAAGTGCCTTTAAATACCTGGATGATGCACTTAAAAACGAAGTGCAGAATGTTGGACACTTAATGCGTTCACCGGTCACAGCTTTCCTTGTGTTACAGAGGGGGGAGGGACTATCAGAGTTGATTGACAGAATAACCGAATACAATTCATACTCTACACAGTGTATAGTATAAGTGCATAATGTATAGTGTGTCATTTGGGGACACAGGACATACAACAGAATCACTCCACCCTTTTGTCGTTTCAAACCTGTTTGACATTTTTTCTTTCCGCTTTGGAACATAAACGAATATTTTCTGTCCATACAGTGGAAGTCAATGGAATCTGTCTGGTTGCCAACATTCTTCTTTTGTGTTCCGGGAAAGAAGAAAAGTCAGGTGTGGAATGACATGAGGGTGAGAAAATGATGACAGTTTTTTTTTATAATCATGCTATTAGCACAAGCTTACCTTGAGGTGTCCTGATTCTGCTCTCTGCGTGTAGATGTAGACGCTGGTCATAATGAAAAGACCAGCTCCGACCAGGACGAATTTTTTCAGATAGCATCTCATCACCCACTTTCTTCTGTTAAAGACACATATGCACTTAAATACTGTACCAGCAACAATAAACACATCATAAGTCTTACTTTGTGTCACTTGTCGCTCCAAATGCTGTTTTTCCAACATGTTTGATTGTCTTTAATCAGTAGCTGCATTGTTCAATTATTCACATGACCCAGTTTGAATAATTAATGTCCGATTATGAACCATTCAGCTGACACATTCAACACTGTCATTTAGAAGAGCAAAATTGTGCTTCTCAAACTAGTAAGTTGTCAAACAGAGGAGAGGGAAAAGCTAGAGTAAAGATATATTTGTGAACATGAAAATAATATGTATTACACCGCCCTGCATCATATTTTCTCAATAAAATGCAATACTTTCTTACTAAATTTGGGGTGCTGATTCCAAAAATGGTCACATATTACACTTTCCCACAAAATATGTGGAGCATTTCATGGTATTTTTGCTTTTGACAACCATTTGTAAGGTGAAAAAGTCATCCCTTAATCACCAGAAAAACGGACACAAAGACACGATTCCTCTGAGCCAGATTAAAATTATTTGTTCAATTGTCAGCCGATTTTCAGTTGTATGACTATTTTAAGCCTAGTCCTGATTTCAAGGTTAGATTTACGGCCAGTGACAGAAGAAAATGCTAACATGCTGAAGTTACGTAATCAGATTACCTTTTTCAAGTAACTAGTAAAGTAATGCTTAATATTACCATTTACAACTAAATATCCGAGTTACTTTTTCAAAGAAGTAACGCAAGTTACTTTGTTTTCCCATTTATTGGCATAACCCAGCCCAACCCAGGTGACAAACACGTAAACGTAAGGTAACGCATTACTTTCCATAAAAAGTAACTAAGTTACACAATATTCTAATGCATTACTTTTGAAAGTAACTTAAGCCCAACACTGGTTTGCTGCAACATCTGTGGTTGTTTTACTTCATCCAAACAGCGTCAGGAAATTACAGATTGTGAATTTTTTTTATAAACTATGTTTATGTAAAGTTCTTTGACATTAAATGCCGTATTTGAACATATATTTTCCACTTCTTTGTAGATTGTAAGTTAAATGATACATTTTCAATACTTCTTTTTGTCATTTTGTTTAAGTGCATGAAAACTGATACATTTCTATAATTTTAAAAATCATTCATATTTTGTGAAGAAAAAAACTTGATGGAAAAGTTTTTATTTATATTTTTAACTTAGCATAATCAAATTAGCTAATATTAAGCCTTTTTTTGCAAATTAGCAGAAATGTTTTTCAAAATACATGGTTGTGTTATTAATATCACTTTTCAGCAAAAAGTGTTTGGAGTCAATCATTTCTGATTTCGTCAATTTATGTAGGTCTAATCAAATTTATTCTGTAGAATCCAGAATTGTGTGGTTTCCATGGATTTTCCCTGTTCAATAATGAACTGTGCTGAGGAACATAACACATATTCTTATTCAATAACTTATATAGTGATAGAATAGTGTACTAATCTTACATCCAATCTTTCTCCTCCTTAAGCCAGAAACCTGCTAACTGCCACATGACACAACAATAACGTGTTTACATAATTTTTTTTTTTAAAACACCTGCAGGCATTACTGTACTCCATTAACGCACAAAGTCTGCTTCATTAACTATAGGCTGCACATTTCCAGAATGTTCTCGTAGACTTCCATTGAAAGTTCCTTACTGTACACATGATTGTGTGTGTGTGTGTGTGTGTGTGTGTGTGTGTGTGTGTGTGTGTGTGTGTGTGTGTGTGTGTGTGTGTGTGTGTGTGTGTGTGTGTGTGTGTGTGTGTGTGTGTGTGTTAGAGAGAGCGAGAGAGAGAGAGAGAGAGAGAGAGAGAGAGAGAGAGAGAGAGAGAGAGAGAGATTACAAACTGACAGATTTGTATGTCAAATTTCTTTTTTATCACACATAGCTTCCCTGGGTGCTTCAGGTAGTATATGCTGTAATAATTACTTCCTTGTTTGTCCTTGCAAGTCTGAAAGGTAATTTAAACTAAGAGTTGAACTGTCACATTATATTTTAATGACTCATAGTTTGTTAAATGACTTATAGTTTTTAAACCCTAATTTACAATAACATGGCTCTAAAAGCAAAAGTAGGCTAACAATCCTAAAACAGAACTGGTTGTGCAGTAAAGGAATCCTTAAATGTTTAGCAGAAAAAGGATTTGCCATTATGTGTTTTAACTGCATGTTTAGCATAGGCTACTTATACATTTTGAAACATGCCTTTCTTTAAACCATGACTGACCGTTTCCTTATTAAGCAAAGGTGAACTTTCGCCAACAGTTTTACTATTATTGGCACTGAATGAAACATATTTATTGCTAATGTAGCCTGGTCAAAGCAGAATGAAGAGTATAGGCTACACCAGGCGAACAGGTTTTAGTTTAATAGATCTCGCATGTGTGTTGACCTGAGCTCTGACGCTGACATAGACATTACGCTCCTTAAAACTACATTTGCAATGCAAACAAGTTAGGGTAGTTTTGTAGTTTATAAGCCGGTTTTACAGGGTAGTCTATGAAGGTGAATGGAACAGTCAAATCAGACCATAATTATGTAGCCTACACATTAAAAGCAAACAAACTAAAATAAATATTTAGAAATATATATAGTTGGCTATATGTATAGCCTAGCCTAATGTTTTATAGTTGCATATTATTATTATCATTATTATTATTATTATTATTATAGAAGTTTCATATGGTTTATTCTATCTTGTTCTTCTTATCTACAAAAAAAAACGGTCGAATTTTTTAATTCGGAATACAAATACGATGTTATAAAACCAAAAAAGCATTTGAAGTCCTGAACGCACCAATGAATGACGACATTTTCCATTCGAACGTTCTCAACGCATCCACGATACCCCAAGAATCAATTAAAAAGTCCGAAAACGCCTGTATTTCCCAAATATTGTCCAGTTAAGCAGTGTATGCTTTGACAAAGTTCAAGCAAATGTGTTTAATCCACTTACCTTTATATCACCTATGCAGCAATAGCCTAAAAGTAAAAGTGATATTTTATATCTTAAAATAGATTATTTTATAGATCGCATGTCTCTGTCCACGAGTTAGATCACTTCCTAGTATCGTCGTCACTCTTCGTGTTTAACACTCTTTCTTTCCCTTCAGTGAAGTGTGTTATGCGTTTATCTAACGGATGGCCCTGCCCAAGCGCTGCTGTCATGAGGAGTGATGATCGTGTAAATGTTAACCCGGTTATTGGTTATTGTGGATATGAAGCCATTTCCTTATCGATTGGTAGTGATTACCATAGGGGAAATGAAATGGTGTCATGAGTCAATCAAACGACGGGTTTTGTTCTCCTGATATGTACATTTCCTTTAATCATAATTACATCCACCCTGGCTTTCTGAATTTAGGCAGCCTAAATGACTAGGCTAAATAAATCACTGATTCTTGAGAGTCGGGACAAAACATGTCCCACATAGAAAAGTCTAATTTATAGCAAAAAATAAGAAATTCATCATGATTGACATACTTACAAAGTTAAATCTAAAGGAATTGTATATACCTATCTGATTTTTAGAATAAACTTTTTTATCTTTTTGGGGAAAATTTGTTTAAATGTATGGTCTGTGGTTAGAAGGTCCATGTTATTGCACTTGTCCTCAGCAAGAGGTCACAATATTAACCATCCCAAAAAACTTTAAAAAAGCTCTACAATTGTGAAAACATATATATCAAATAAAAAATAAGGGGTAGAAATATAAAAAAACAATGCATGGAGTGAACATCAAACAATATTTTCCATAAAAATCTGCCTATTTAAGTTGTGTCCTCAGTTTCTGTCAACTCCATCAGATTTTTTCATAAAGCTCTTTAAATCAGGAAATAGCATGGTCAGCTATATCCCTGAGGACCCCTTTTCATCTCCCTGCCTGTGGTGAATGCAGCACCACACATGCTCTGGTACATTTTACATTTGTTTATATTTTAGACAAACAATGTCAATATTCCTATGGTCACAGCTGCACCATGTCAATACCATCTTTCTGTTAAGATACTTTTTTTAAACCATAGTGGATTGAATTTAAGCATTTTAGTGAGGTTATTGGGACATCTAGCAACTGAGGATAAACTACCTAGCTGCAGTGTACAATACATGTTTTGGCGGGAAAATACATGCCCTTACGTCAACTCCGTCAGACGTCAACTCCGTCAGGTTCTATGTCTGACGGAGTTGACCTGTAAGCTGACGGTGTTGACAAATCCACCAATAACCTCTTAATGTGCGAATATAATATTATTTGTAAATATAGTGAAGGGTTAAACTGTTATTTCAGGGTTTTATTTACACATAAATGCACATACATAGCATGCATTACATTATTTAACCATACACATCTGACTTGTAGAGAATGGGCAGGCAGTGGTCTGCTTATTATTGTGTAACGTGTAACTTTGCCAGCACTTTAATATATATATTTATATGTAGAGACAGAGATAGAGAAATGAGAAGCCAGTGTAGGGCTGGGCGATATGGCCAAAAAGCTCCTAAGTGGGCAGATTTTTGCTCCTAAGTGAAAGTTGTAGAAAACAGACCGTTAATTCAAAAAGGTGAACATTTCACAAATCGGAGGTAAAACATTCAAACATTTTTTGTCAACATCGTCAGTTTTTCCGTCAACACCGTCAGTTTTTCCGTCAACACCGTCAGTTTTTCGCCAACACCGTCAGTCTTTCCGTCAACACCGTCAGATCTTCGTCAACAGCATTGGATGTATGAATGTTGGGAAAAACAAATATTCTTCCTTCAGTTTATGTTGTTTTTGTAATAAAGGACCATCTGATCTACATCCTCTTATGTTTTATTTATTTAAGGAATTTGTTTTTACAATATTGAAATTAAAATCAAAGTTTGAAAATGCAAATATTTAGAAATCTGAGTTTTCAGAATAGTGTGAAATCACAACTTAAGTTTATATATTGTATTTTTTTTTTACATATCAGAGTAACTAAACACTATTACAATATACTTCAGAACTTTAGATTCTTGTTTGATTTGAAGAATTCAAATTGTATACTTTTTAGTGTGTCTGACGGAGTTGACACAAATCCAGTTCTGAAGGGAAACATGTTTATTTGTTAAAAATGTGTTTTTATTTAGAACCTGTTCCTTTACATGGTTAAATAGCTAAGACCTTTCTCTGCAGAAACATATAACTCTAATTGATATAGTGTGTCTTTTTTTAAAACGTTTTTTTTAAAACGTGTTTTGTCCCGACTCTCAAGAATCAGTAAAATACATAAATAAATAGCTGATAAGTTTAATCTTTTACTGCAAATTTGTGTTGAAATAGGCTACTTCAGTACACCACTTCAGTTTCAGTTCTGCTAAACCACAATAAGAAAAAAAGAAAGTCCCGTATGAACAGACTTTCTCAGACTTGAGAAAGTCACGCAATTGATGCTGTTGTTCTCACAACATATGCACATGTTCTCATACAAAGAGCAAAGAAAGAAGATATACAGACATGCACTGAACGAACTAATTCAAGTAGTGAGAACAAATGGGCAACTACTCTTAACTTTTTCATTTTGAAAAGACATTAAATGTGTAACCGTATTGTAAATGTGTCCCATTTAACTGTATAATGTGATAGCTAATATTATTTCCTTCATTTTCACAAATGCGTTGTTGTTACAATTTAGTAGTGTGCTTAAAGTCACAGATATGGGCATTTAATGTCAGATGCAACTGTATTTAATCAATGCAAAGACTTGAATGAGTGAAACGTGCTTTGAGGCAATAAGACAAAACTGACATCAGAACAGAGAATACAGTGAGTTGTCGTGTCTGTAATATTGCTGTCATGATATAGTGAATCATAAAGTTTTTATCTGCTAAAAATATTGAATCTGTTTATCATTTTATCATTGAAGCTGGAATTTGTTGTCATTCCTTTTTTTATAGATTTTATTTTCCATAGACAGTTCGATTACTTGCTTTTACAATGATCTTCTGTATTCTTTGCCTTTATAATGAATAATTAATAATGATTATTATTAAAGAATATAAAGTAAGTTTTTTTGCATTTGTCAAAGTAAAGACATTATTTATATTAATCATAATCATTTCATTTTCAGGGATGAGTGAGGATTTCCTGCAGAAATGCCATGATACAGTGGGTTTAAGGGTCAAACGTTTTTGTGTTTTAAGTTTATTATTTATTGTTTGTTTGTGTTTTAATTATGAGCCATTTATACTTACTTTATTTTTATGTTAGCTATATTTTTAAACGTCCTGTTGGTTTCCATACAGAGAAATGTACGTTTCACTTGTTCAAGGTGTTGTACTGTTTGTTGTGAATTTCATATGATTAAGTACAGTCGCCTACATTTGACATTAAATACATAATATAGGCCTATGTGTAATATACTCAGAGTCTCTTCCACAGTTTGGTAACTGTAGTGGGTTTTTTAGCCATAACTTTGTCGCCATGGATTTTCCAGAGATTTTCAGTCAGGTTTAGATCAGGACTCTGGGCTGGGTATTTCATTATTTCAATGTTCTTAGCTTCAAGGAACTACTTTACCCGTTTTGCAGTATGACAGGGGGCCATTGTCCTGCATTTAAAGTGAGGGTTGATTGGGAGATTTTTGCATGTTGCCAAAGGAGGTTCTGATAAACAGTTGCATTCACCCTGCCATGTTGCTGTATAAAAGGCCCGACTCCTGCTGGAGAAAACATCCCCCAAACCATGGCACTTCATCCTCCACCTTCCACTGACTTCTTTCGCACTTTGTGTTCAGTCTTCCCCAGTTGGATGCCAAATTAAACTTGCTCTCATCACTAAATGAACTTTGGACCAGTTCTCCTCTGTCCACACAACTTGCTCCTCAGCAAAGGTTAGCCAAGTCTTTTGATTCTTGGCTCGACCAAGAGTGGTATTTCAGTCTGAATTCTCTTAAACTGTGCGTCACTGTACGCTGAGATAGATCCTTACACTGTTCAGCACTGAACTGGCGAGCAATTCCAGTAGCATTGAACCGATTCCCCACTGAGGCTACATTCAGACTGCAGGCACATGTCGCCCAAATCCGAATACACGCAAATGTAGCCCAAATTTTTTATTTTATTTTTTTGCTCACATGTGACTCAGATCTGTTTTTGTCATGACAGTGTGAACAGCTCAAACCACATGGAATCTTATATTTTCGATTCTGATTTGTGCCACTTCCAAATGTGGTCCTTAAAGGGATCAACCTAGGGTCCTTTGCACCATGACCTCGAGCCAAACACCCCCCCAGAAGCCTTTTTTTCCCCTCGGTCGAACATTATTAAAGTTATAGCTTATTTAGAGAAATCAGCCGAATGGCTTAGTGTAGGCGCTAATGGATCCCTATGATGTATCTCATTAATTGCCCAGAATGGTACCAAACTTATAGTACAAATAGGTTCTGTACTCATAAAATGAGGCATTGGAAAGTTTGTAAGTACATCAGGAGTTTATTTAAATAACACTTGCCTGATGGCTAATGCTACCGCTAACCCGGACGTCGAGCTAATATCTCTAAATAAGCTCTAACTTTAATAATGTTCGACCAAGGGAAAAAAGGCTTCTGGGGGGGTGTTTGGCTCGAGGTCATGGTGCAAAGGACCCTAGGTTGATTTTACTCCGAACCATCCCTTTAATCCGATACAGGTCAGATGTTTTGAAATGCGTCCTCAGTCTGACCAGTCATATCGGAACAGCATAGATGACTTATAGCCGAAGTAGAAATTTAAAACTACTTATTTAAAAATTATGATTATATCGATAGAAACAATATATTTTAAGTTTATTGAAAAAATACATTATTTTGAGAGCATAGGGAGACCGGCTCGATTACATCATTCGCAGTAGGCTACTTCCCACTGCTATTGTTTAAAATCAATATCCCTATGGAGAAAATGAATGGAGTTAGTACTTCCGGAACCCGACTGTTATAGGGAGGAATCTGAAAGTATTCTCCAATTTTGATCAGAGTCCTTTTTTAAAACAATTCCGCTTCCAACCTGTAGGGCGACCGAAGAGGAAAAGTACCTTAGTGTTACTTTAACTTGTGCTTAAAAACTGCCCTTCTACTCCTGTTAGTAAAACTTCAAATAAGACTAAGCAAATTTAGGAAATTGTAGATTATACACATATATCAGGGTTGTCACTAACACGCTAATTTCACACAGAGAGAGAGAGAGAGAGAGAGAGAGAGAGAGAGAGTGGCCGACCGAGGATGGTCCACATGTAGGCCTATGCTATGATCAGTCAATCATTCAAGTGCGATAAGACGCAAAAGGGAACTCAATTCGATACTGACATCAGACCAGGCGACCTTCTTCCACTGCTCCGGGGTCCAGTTCTGACACTCGCCCAGTGTAGGTGCTTTCGGCGGTGGACAGGGGTCATCATAGGCTCTCTGATTGGTCTGCGGTTACGCAGCCCCATTCAAGCAGAGTGTGATTCACTGTGTGTTGTGACACATTGCTCCCATAATCATTATTAAAATGATGTGACTTGTGCCACAGTAGAGCTTCTATTGGCTCGGACCAGACGGGATAGCCTTCATTGCCCTCGTGCATCGATGAACCTTGGGTTCCCAACACCCGGTCGCCGGTTTGTAGTTTGTCTCTCTTCAGGAGTTGGTAAATTCTCACCATTGCTGACCAGGAGAAACACACAAGTCTTGCCGTTTCAGATACACTCTGACCCAGTCGCCTTGCCATAACAATCGGCCCTTGTCAAAGTCGCTCAGATCTTTATTCCTGCCCATTTCTCCTGCATTCAACATATTGATTATGAGAACAGATTGTTTACTTACCATCTAATCTACCCAGACCTTAATATGTGGCCTTATGTTCCAGTACAGTACACATTGCTTTGTCTGCAAGAAACTATAACCTGAGATAGAGATACAATGATGTATTTGGTTGCTAGATAAGAATAACACACATTTATAATGTTTGACTAGACCAGGGGTCGGCAACCTTTTTGTCATAAAGTGCCATTTTTAAGTTTCCAAATTCATCACTGTGCCACAACACACACATAGCCTATATATATACACACACACACACTCATATAAATACACAAACATTTTACATTTTCATAATGGCTTACACAGAAATAGTACAGAAATTTAAATATTTCTCTTGAAATTTGTTTTAGATTTAGATAGACAATTTAATAATATTTATAACTCCTAACTAGAGATGCACCGAATACAATTTTCTAGGCCGATTCCGATTTTTCATTGAGTTTGACCTGCCGATACCTATTTTTTTAGCCGATTCCGATTTAATTTTTTCTAACTACTTTACAGCACACACAAATATTTATTTTCTATATATTTTTTATATATAAAATACCATATCCTTTTACCCAAACTGAATAATAAAAACAAGTTTAAATGGGTACATCTTATATAAATATTTTTGAGTCTTCATTTTCTTTTCTGACATAACCTAATCCAGTTCTTGTTAAAACACACTAGACATGCACATTCTGTGCATTTTTGTTTGGAATCATATTTATTTTGTCCATCAAAAGTGTGCTTTCACTTTAGCACCTTTCACACAGCGCTTTGCCTTCTGTGTGAATGCAAACATGACCCGGGATCGATGCCGGGTTGGGGACACTAGTGACATTGCCGTGTTCAGTCCCGGAACGCGCGCTGTGTGAACAAAAGCAGTAGGCTAATAATGCCGTGTCGTAGTGATGACGCTGAAGCCGGGATCGTTCGCCAGCTAGTGAAACGATACGTTATGTGCAAGTTTATGATCGAATCAGAGAGAGAAATCGCAGCTCATAGGCAAACTTAAGACATTTTAAGTTACATCGATGTCACGTGTCTTTACGGGATTTGTACGGCTTGTGTGAGGACGCACTCTCTGATTCCGGAAAATCACTGGCAGTGTGAGTGAACCAAAATCAAACGAACCCGGGTCAAATAAATCTCGGGTCACTTTATCCGTGTATTTTCTGGAATCTCTGTGTGAAAGGGGGCTTTAAATTGAGTGTGAGCAGCGCAGACAAAATAGACTCGGCGGCGAAACCCCTGCTTCACTGCTGCTCACGCGACGCTCCTGTTGGGCGCTCGCGCGCTGCTCCTGCTCCCGGTGTGGATTAACATGTACGCCGAAAAAAATATGCGTGAAACGGCCGTAATTCACGAGGTTTCCTACATGTGCGTTCCGTGTGCACGTGTGATGCTGATGTTGCGCGATGTTAATCATGGGGAGCCCGAGTGCATTTGACCGGCATAACACTAGACTACTTTATCTGAATGAAATACATACACTTCTCTCGCATTTGCTTGTGTGCCAGCGATTAACCCTCCGCGTGCCAGTGTTGGCACGCGTGCCTTAGGTTGCTTACCCCTGGACTAGACTGACTGCTCCTCACACCTCCAAAAGAGACGCGTGTTTTAATTGACCACATGTGCGCTGAATGTGCATGTGTGTAAGCCAATGTTATGTAGTGCTAAAATAATACTAATTGTCTGTAGATTCCAACAGCATATTACTATTTTATTGTAAGTTTTTTGTTGTTGTTGTCTAGAAAGACCATTAGATGATTTGTGTAGAAGGTACTGTGCATTGTCCTCATTGTCCTTGTGGTAATACTTCAATATTTTTCATAAACGATCAAAATGAAGAGTCTGGAACACACTCTTGATTATCGCTACAAAACCTCTAATGGTGTGTTGGTTTGCAGGCTGCTGTTTGACAGATACCACTAAGCTTCCTTCAGTGCCAGGGGCCTCCGGGTCTTCCTGCAACAGTTCAGCGAGGATCAGGGTCCCAGTGCCCCTGGTGTAAAGGTAGGCCTTCCAGGGCACAGTGTCGCCCGGCGTGAAGGCCAGAGTCTGGATCTTCACCAGCTGTAACGCGGCCTGTAAAGTATCCGCGGCGGCTTTGGGTCGAGGGAAACCCAGAGTTTGCCTGTGGAGAATCTCCAAGTCCAACCACATTTTCTCAAAGGTTTCATGGGATAAAGGAGGACCCAGAGATAGACTGATCTCCTCTTCTGTGTCATTTGGGCAGGAGAGGGTTACATCTTTACTCCCTGTTAGTCAGAGAAAGGTTATATGAGGGCGAGACAGTTATATGATGCTGTATTATTATTCAATTTATTATAAAACTTTAAATTAAATGTATAATATTATCATTTAACTATATTTAATTCAATCACAATTAATTAAAATGATGTAAAAAATAAATAAATTAAAGTCATTCAAATTAAAGAGGCCATTTTATGCCCAACAAAGTCTTGATTTTGGTTTTTGGCTCTATTAGAATAGGTTTACATGCTTGAATGTAAAAAATTAAATAAATAAAAAACATTATTTTCCCAATATTTGTCATTGCAGCTCCTCTCTTCCCAGTCTGTCAGTAACGCTCTATTTAGTTCGTCTCTATGAAGCCCCTCCTTTTGAAAAGTTCAATATGCTCTGATTGGTTGGCTGGATCAGTGTGTTGTGATTGGTCAACCGCTGAGAATGTGTTTGAGAAAGGTCCCACCCCTTACCATAACCGTGAGTTTCAACCAAGCGGCAACCTTCCGGTCTCTCTCTTAAAACCAACACGGAAGTTATTTAAACTGCAATGCATCGACCGGCCACTAGAGACAGACTGCAAAAGAAGCCCACTCTTCAGAAACCTACGGGTGCGTCCATATTTGGTTTCAACACACTACTAACTAACTCAATCACGCCCCGCCCCTTTATTTTGCGTATGCCTTTGGCGGGAATTATTTAAATTGCGAATATTGTGACGTGTTCGTTCACGTAAGAAAACTCAAGACTATTGGATGGAGTTTCAGGGAGTTCAGAAACAGTGTTACTGATATAGAGAATAACTCCCGCTGGAGGAACTTTGTGCTGTGTAACTTTGCAGAGCTTTTTCATGCTCAAACAGCAACATTACACACTAAAGGAAGTTGTAAGAAAGAAAGAAAGTCTTGTTTTTTGGTCGATATTTGTATTTTGTAAAATCACTGTATTTCTGCAATAAAAAAAATTAAAAAATATATATATACATTTGTAAATGTAAAAAAAAGAAGCATAATAGGTCCTCTTTAAAAATTATTATTTTTTTAAATAAATAGGGCAATTCAAAGAGGGTCCTCGCACCATCTTTAATCGGCCCTTAAAGGACAAGTTCGGTATTTTACACTTAAAGCCCTGTTTACAGATCGTATCTGATGAAATAGAACGGTTAAGATTAAAATTTGGACACATGCTGCTGTCCCGAGAATTTTAGGTTTATTTCGCTTCCCCCCACCACCCCCACAATGGTTGTCTATGTGCACTGGAAGATTCCTTCCTAAAAACACATTAAACTTTCGTTTACAAAGGCGTGAAACTCACCTAGTGGTCAGGGGTGTTCACTGATATGTTCCCTCAAAAATCGCTGAAAAAGATGCATTCCAACAGGTTTTATCGTAGTTTTTGTCCAACTCCATTGACTTGCTGTGAGACCGCAGCACCTTTACGGTATTACTCCGCCGCTTCTTCTTCTGCTTCTTCTGTGTATTCAATGAAATGCCCGTGGTTTGCTTGCAATTGGCAAAGGTGCATTATCGCCACCAACTGGGCTGGAGTGTCTATTATTCAAGCTCTCAACGGAAGAATCACGGGTGTGACGCGTTTGGCAAAATAGGTCCACAAAAGCGAAATAAACCTAAAATTCTCGGGACAGGAGCATGTGTCCAAATTTTAATCTTAACCATTCTATTTCATCAGATACGATCTGTAAACAGGGCTTTAAGTGTAAAATACCGAACTTGTCCTTTAATTATGAATTAATAAAAAACAATACAAAAATGACACAAAATGATGTCGGCTCACCTGGCAACAGCTCCTCTTCTGCACTGCTGGACGGCTGCGCAGAGGCTGATATGATAACAGTTTGAAGGCATAAATCCCGTCCAGACAGCGGACCCAGTGTGTTGAAGGTTGAGGCCCACAGACTAATGGGCTCCTCTTGCCGACCGGTGAGGACGCTCATGGACGGATCAGATTTGGGTCCAGTTACAGCTTTCCTAGTCTCTTCAACTCCACGCTGAAGAAGTCTGTAGTACAGCAAAGCCCGGTCACGCACACACATGTTGCTCTCTTCCTCTGGGAAGGGACAAAAAACATTGTAAGTGAATCACAGAAGCAAGAAGCTCTTGACTAAATGTGTCAAAGGTATTCAAAAATAAAGTGAGAGTTTCTAAGGATTAATCATACAGTCTGAAAACAATTAATCACAGTTTCCACAAAAATATGAAGCAGCAGAAGCTTATGGCATATTAGGCATATTAACATGCCTAAGACTTTTGCACAGTACTGTATATATATATATATATATATATATATATATATATATATATATATATATATATATATAAAGAGAGAGAGAGAGAGAGAGATTATAATTATTTCTACAGTCAAAGGTTTTTGTGTTCAGCTAGAGGAACACAACTAGTTTTGTCCAACGGTGCTTCTATTGACTAAATTATCTGTAAACATGTTTTACACACCAATACAGTAATGTAAAAGACGGCCCAGCATGTCTTGCATCTCAGCAGGACGGCACAGGAACATCTTCACTGAGGCGCTCAGCAGCTCCATCTTCACCGCCGAGGACAGCTCCGTCTTTAGCCCGTCTATGTAGCCCTCCACAACATAGGGGGCGCTACTGATCTGCTCACCATGCTCTCCCAGAAGCCACAGCAGAGCCTGTTTTCCCTGTGAGAAACGACAGAAGGATCTGATCTTCTCTGATAGGTCAGACATATGTAATGAAAACTCTAAGAAACTTTTTTTATTTTAGGATGTTTAGATCAGCTGTTAAAGGCCTGGTTTCACAGACAGGGTTTTAGGTTAAGCCAGGATTAGGTCTTAGTTCAATTAGGACATTTCAGTAGCTTGCCTTAGAAAAAAAAAAACATTACTGATGTGCATCTTGAGACAAAACAATGGCACTGACATATCTTTAAGATATGCTTTCAGTTACAACAACTCAAACATGCATTTTAGTCTGAGACTAGCTTAAGCCTTGTCTGTGTAACCGGGGCAAAGTCACCATAAAATCAAATGGACAATTCTTCATTGATGATGTGTTTACTGGCGTGAGGGCGGGGCAATAACCTGTCACTCACATGAGATCCACCAATAGAGGGATGACATACATTTGTAGACCAATTCGGCAGTTCGCATCACACTGGGTCCCTCGACAAAAACCCAATAGGATTTTTCCATAGGCTTTTAGATTATAGCAAAAAACAAGCTCTGTGATCAACAAAAGTTTATGATACTTACACGTTTTGTCCAAAATAATTTTCACAAACACAGCTTTTATGAATTTTGAAGCCTAAATGCAGTCGCCAGACAGTTAGGCTGGAAACGAACTACACGACGGTCACATGACTTCAAGGTCACCACCATTAAGCTTCCGACAGGACAGTTTGTAAGAGCGCGATTATAAGCACAAGGAGGCAGTAAAAGCGCACTGAGTTGACCTGTTCAGCGTGATGACGTTTAATGTCCCTGACGGCCTCTGTAGTCTCATTTAGCCACTTGTCAGCAACCACATAACAGCTTAAATAAATCATGAGTGGAGAGATACTGATTTTATGTCGTAGAATAAAACGTGAAAGTATCTTGAGCTTGTGTTCACCACAGACCTTATTTCAGCCATTTAACAAAAACATTCGAAAAACCCATTGATTGAGACAATGAAATTGTCCCATTTTTCACACAAAAAAAGTGCTATTTTGTTGGCATACAAAAATGCCTCATCCATAGCAAACCACAACCATCCAATGAATTCCTCATGGACAAAATCAAGCTCCGCCCTACCTTTGTTCTTGTTCAAGAAGCCATTTCACTCGGAAATACGTCACAATAGAAAAGAAAAGTCCATCACAACTTCCGTTTCATGTCGACTTTAAAATGAATATTCAGAAGACCGCATGATGGGCTGCATTGTGTTTGTGGGTCTTTAGCTTTAGTGTTCTGCATGTAAAACTAATTTGAGGCATCTGTTCTGCAGAGAAATGTATTAACCTCTACATACAGACTTTGAATCGGTGATGATCCAAAGGACCTTTGTGCCAGACATACGCCTTGATGAGGTACAGAGTCTAAATGCCGGATATGTGATTTTATGGGGTCATAAACTATGCTTCCATAGTCCAGATGTGATAGGATCAGTGTTCTGTAAAGGTTTAGCAAAACTGAGCTTTCTGCTCCCAACTTAGTTTCAACCAAAACCTTTAAAATCCCTATATTTTAAAATCTTTATATGAGGGATAAAAGACCATTTATTATAAATGGTGAAAGAACATAGTGCTATCATGTAAGGATAACGTATAAATCACACTTAATATGCAAAACTGTGGAGAATGAGATGTTTATCATATGTTCAACAATATATACACTACTGTTCAAAAGTTTGGGGTTTTGTACATGTTTTTGAAAGACGTCTCTTATTCTCACCAAGGCTGCATTTATTTGATCAAAAATACAGTAAAAACAGTAATATTACAGCAATTAAAAAAAAACTGTTTTCTATTGTAATATGTTGTCAAATGTAATTTATTCCTGTGAATTTTCAGCATAATCACTCCAGTCTTCAGTGTCACATGATCCTTCAGAAATCATTCTAATTTGATGATTTGATGCTCAAGAAACATTTCAGATTTTTTATCAAAGTTGTGATTCTTAGTATTTTTGAAAAAACTATGATAATTGTTTCTCAGGATTCTTTGATGAATCTTACCGACACCAAACTTTAAAATAGTAGTGTATGAAACTGGTCCTACAACATCATTTTTTAGGGTCCCTTAAATCTAATGTTGAACCAGGATTCATCGGTTTAAAAAGTTTGGACCCACTTGACTGAATTAGTGTTTCTCATGATCTTAAAGGGGTGGTTGAATATGATTTCACATTCCTAACTTTAGCTAGTGTGTAGTGTTGCTGTTTGAGCATAAACAACATCTGCAAAGTTACAACGCTCGAAGTTCAAAGCAAAGGGAGATATTTTCTTTTAAAGAAATTGCTTTTTAAGGACTACAACAAACGGCTGGAAGGGACTACAGGACATTCCTCCCGGGTTAGTGACATCACTAACCCTAAAATTGACATAAACCCCGCCCCCGGAACACGATTTATAGATTATCATGACAGAATATGCTAATCAATGACTAGAAGATAACTACACATAAGCTACATAAATTCATCAACTAACCATTCAGAAATGTTGTCTACATGTTGTCACTTCTTCTTGAGTCTCTCCATCTTTCTGACTTCGGTTTGAACATAAAAGGCTAAAAGTTTTTGGAATTTTCAGTGCATGTGTGTGTGAGGTAAAAGGACACAAGCTCTTGAAGCTCCACCCTCTGTGCCAGGTGCAGCAGCTCATTTGCATTTAAAGGAACAGACACAAAAACGGTGCGTTTTTGCTCAGTCTCAAAAAGTGACAACTTTAACATGTTGTATAAAAATATCTGTGGGGTATTTTGAGCTAAAACTTCACACACACACTCTGGGGACATCAGAGACTTATTTTACATCTTGTGAAAAGGGCATTATACCACCCCTTTAAAAGCTTTCTGATTGCAAGACTTATGCTGAAATTCTTGAAATTATATTAGCAGACAAATAAATAATTTGCCAATGTTTGCATTTCCTTACAACGCTTTTATTTTTTTTCCATTTTGTTATGGATGAGTTGGATGGGAATGCAAAATAAGGTGCTCAGCTTGTTGTGTCTGATCAAAATAGAAAGCAGGTGAATGATCTCACCTCACTATCTTGAGGATTGTCAACACAGGCCTCAACGGTCTGACAAACAGCAGCCGTACTCTGAGGACAGAACCACACCAAATCCCTGAACGTCTGGATCACGGCTAAACAGAGACACGCAGGGAAGCAGAAAGCAACAGATTAGAGGTACGATAGGAGAGCGGTTTGATTCTGTGAACTGATAATGTTTGTTAGCAAACAAAGCTTTTATCCAGGCTGGAGAAAGCACCTGCTAAAAGGTTTGTGGAAAGCAAACAGTGTTAATCACACAGTACTTCCTTTAGCGGGGAAAAAAAAACCTTAGGCAAACCATCTCCTTTACTCATTAACTACAAGATATAAAACCTGCACAGCATGCACAGGTGTGGCTCAGATATCTCTCATACCTGAAGTGATGTGATCTTGTTTCAATGCGAGCAGTCCGGACAGTATATCCAGACACTTCTCACTGTATGTTCGTGCAATACGACCTTGAAAAGAGCAACATTGTTACATTATATAATACATTTAGAAGTAATTTTAGCACAAAGTTGCAATGATAAATAATTCAACTATGATTTATATTATGGGACAAGAGATTTGTGTGACATGTGTGCTCTGTTTCAGTGTTCCCATTTTCCTTAGTTCCCTAGTTGGTCTCCTAGGTTGTTAATTAGTTCATCACACCTGTTGCTGTTCTCCCTGATTACTCCACATGGACATTAGGGCCTTACTTGTCATATTTAACTTGTCACAAATGAAGAAAAAGCCATTAAGGAAATTCAGGAGCGTCTATATTCCCATTGCACATCAGCTCGGAGAGGTCTTTATTTTAAATAAGAATATTTGAAAAGTGGGAATAAAGTGTTTATCAGGTAGGGTTAGGGCTAAGTGTAGGGGAGGGCTTTGGGGATAAGGACAAGTAATGTCCCAAAGCAGCATCCCTTAATGATTTTATTAAATATAACCATTAGGGGTGTAACGGTTCTCTGTAAGATTAAACGAACCGCACCCTTCTCCACCCATGGTTTGGCACGCACTTCATCTTAAAACTGAAGACGAGTCTATAATATGGTTTGTTGAAAATAACAATGTGTAAAACAGACAGAGTTCGGCTAATGTATGTTTCTGTCGTGCACGTGACCCCATTTCGCGTGGCGGTGTGCACGGCATTTTTTGTAACTCTGCGCGCGGCTCCGCTTCCGAAGATGCACGACTTCAAGCCGATGCTGTGAACATCTGTACCATCTTACAGGCACCCAGCTTGCGCTTGTCCAAATGAATTGCTTACATTTACAAAACTAGCCTACAATAGCAGAAATAAGCCTTTTAAATGAAAATAAAGGTCCATGTTTAATAAAAAATGTCATGAAATGAAATACAAATGTTTAATGAAATTATAAAATTGTTGTATGTTAATGTTAGTATCGGGTTGTAGGGGGCGGTGGCACATTGTGTTTGTGGGCTGTAGCACTGTTAAAAGCAGAGAAAAACACACAGTGTGAGCGCACTTGTGTGTGTATGGCTGGCTACTGAGATGAGTCCTAAATAAAAGAGACAATCAAGATGCGTTCTCTCCTAATTTTCCTTTGTATCTAAGATACAACATATAGCGAAAGTCAGAATTGTGGAGCAGCTGTTTCCAGAGTGCAGGATGTCCGTGGCTCCATTTGATAATAAGTCACAATCATGGGAGGAGTATTGTGAAATATTGAACCATTTTTTTCGTGGCAAATGATGTTGAGGAACCAGAGGAAAAAACAAGCCATATTTTTGAGCTGTGTTGAAGCGCAGACATACACACCGATGAGGAGTTTATTAATTCCTGAGAGACCAGGATCAAAGGGTTATGAGGAACTGGTGAGTTTGCTGAAAAATTGTTTTAATCCGAAGCCCAGCGAAATTGTTCAATGGTGGAAGTTGAATTCATGTAACAGATTCATCATCGCCCTGATGAAAGTATAGTAGAATATGTGGCCGAACTGAGAAAGCTTGCACAAGATTGCAATTTTGGGGACACGCTCACAGTTATGCTGAAAGACAGATTAGTGTGCGGTGTTAATGATGACAGCATACAACAGAGATAACTGCCTGAAGATGGACTATCGTTTGAGACGCCGCTAAAGAAAAGCTCAGGCTATTTCAGCTGCTAATACGGATATGGCAGATTTGCACAAAGATAAATGAAATCGACTGTGTACCACTGTCTTCAAGATGGACACAGGAGAAAAAAAGTAAGTCGAGTGTTACAGGAATGTGCTATCGATGAGGTGGAAGTAACCATTGGCCGAAAGACTGTAAGTTTGAAAAGGAAAAGTTTTATAATTGTGGTAAAATCTGACATGTGAAAGAGTATGTAGAATGAAACCACAAGAAACTTGTGTTGATAAAGGCTGGAAAGCTTGGAAATGGGGGAGAGGAAAACAATCAAAGAGGGCAAATTACCTTAAAGAGGATGAGGAAGATCAACCTGAATACATTTTTATTTTGTTTTGCTATTTTGAGATCGACACTGGATGTCCAGATGGAATATGACAAAATGGGAGCTAAAAAGAAACTGGCTGAACTGAAAACTAGCTCTGTCAGTTTAAAAACACACAGTGAACGCTCTAGGTACCACCAAAGTAAAAAGTCAAACACAAAGGGCTTTCCAAAGAGCTCACAGCAGTGGTGGTGGCAAGATCTCGGCCTGACTGATTAGGATGATCATGGCTCACAGAGCTGGAACTCAGCTGGGAAAAAGCGAGTAGAATTAAAGGCAGCTCAGAGTTGTTGCAGGACATTTTAAGGAAACATGAAACCGTTTTCAAAAAGGAACGTGGAACATTAAAAAGGAGTCACTGTTAAGATTCATGTACCAAGCGATGCAAAGCCTCATTTTTGTAAACCACGGTCACTCCCTTTTACCATGAGAGAGAACATTTAAGCTGAATTTGATCGCCTGATTAAAGACCATATAATTGAGCCTGTGAAATTCTCAGAGTGGGCAGCAACTGTTGTGCCTGTTTTAAAGCCAGTTTGTGGAGACTACAGAGTAACCATTAACAGAGAGTCGTCACTGGAACCTTATCCCATTCCCCGAATGGAGGATATGTTTGCGATTTTAGCTGGAGGAGAAAAATACAGAAAGTTAGATATGAGTCACGCATATCAACAGATTCTGGTAGATGAGGCGTCAAAGTAGTATGTGACAGTGAATACACTAAGTATTGTTCATGTACACCAGATTACCTTTAGGGGTAGTACTTCCAGTCCAGCAATCTTCCAGAGGACTATGGAAGGGGTCCTGAAGGACTTTCCAAAGGTAACAGTATACCTGGATGATATCTTGTTGACAGGACGAGATTACCAAGAGCATTTGATGATGCTGGATCAAGTGTTGCAGTGGTGGGAGAAGTATGGTTTGCGGTTGAAAAGGGGAAAGTGTATATTCTCAGAAAAGGAAGTCATTTTCCTGTGACATAAAGTGGTATTCATTCCATCCATTCCCCCAAAAATTCCAATCAGTACAGGATGCATATTCAGGAAGCGATTTCTATAACCGGTTCCTGCCAAACCTCTCAACTCTGCTTGCTCCGTTGCACAGGTTTTTGAAGGACGTCCCCTGGTGTTGGAAAGAGGAACAAACAAGCAAGAGTTGCTGCAGTCTAACCGTGTGTTAATACACAATGATGAGAAAAAAAGAAAAAAAATCTTTATGGCTGTAAATTTGTGATCAGTACAGACCATAAACCTTTACTCAGAACTGATAGCTGTGCCAAAATTATGAGATGGGCAGTGATGTTGAGGGCATATGAGTATGTCATTTCTTACAGAGCAGGCAAGGACTATGGAAATGCGTTGAACAGCGTTGTTAGTCCTTTGACAACATCAGAGCAAATCAAGCACTGGACCACCCAACATCTTGTCCTCTCTAGACTGTGTGATTATGTGCAATCAGTCTCTCCCAGGTTTGTCAAGGATGAAAGGCCTGGCCAGGAGTTACCTGTGGTGGCCCAGTTTAGATGCTGACATTGAGATTGTGCTGTGTGTCCAGAACAGAGAAAAGCCCCTCTGTGTGGCCCTCTGTCTTCTCCAACAGCCTTGGAGAAGAGTTCATATTGGCCCAAATGACACCTAAATACTTGCGGTCTTCCTACGAGTCCACACTTTCATGGCATGACGCCACTTCGACTGTTGGAAAGAAGTCTGCTGTGGAGCTCGCACCAGTGCGGGCTCTGCAAAAGTGCGCATTTCAACCTCAAAAGGGGCACTCGCGAACACCCTTCTGAAACCTAAAATGACAAATAGGACTTGGACTTGGCCATGGATCTCATGGACTTAACGGACACATGCATTGGGCAGCCATTGTAAGTCCACAAGACCGAAAGTGCATATATGAAGTGTGCCATTTGGGACAGGGACATTGACTATGCTGGTCCATTTCTGGGGAAAATGTTTTTAATCTTAGTCAACGCCCATTCTGAGTGGACTGATGCATATCCAGGAAATGACTCCTGAATCACTCTTTACTCTTGAGTGCCTCAGAAATAGCTTCAGTACACATGGCATTCCTGAAATGATAACGCTCAGTGTTTTGGCATTGAAGCGAGCAAAGAATTCATGTCTAGGAATGAAATAACGTACGTCACCTCAGCACCGTATCATCCATCATCCAATGGTCTTGCTGACCGGGCAGTACAAACTTTTAAGGAATTCATGAAAAAAGTTCTGGGAAACACTATTGAGACAAAGTTGCATTGAGCATTTAGTTATAGTATTACACCCCAGTCTACAACAGGGCTGTCACCTGCAGAAATGATGATGGGGAGGAAATTGCGATGCACCATAGACAAAATACACCCTAACTTCACCAGCAAAACTGAAGCCAAACAACAAGTTCAAAACGAGCACCATGACCAACATGTGAAATACCGTTATTTTGAAGTAGGAGAAACTGTGTATGCATATTCGGGTACGGACCAAACTGGGTGAAGGGAGCAATTCAGGACATCACAGGACAAAGGTTTTAATGTTGTTTTAAGGTGGGGTAGAATTAAATGAACGGAAAAACTCATCATTTTGTTTGCGTACCCCCTCTGTCACCTCGCATACCCCAGTTTGAGAACCACAGCTCTAAATCATTAGCAAACAGTGAGAAGTAAGGTACACACATGACAATATTTGTTGCCTATATAGTATAGCCTACATCCCAAATAAGATGTGAGTTTGGTCTTTTATATTACTATTTAAGTCCATTAAGCTACGTTAAGCATTTAATATGTCCCGACGGCAGGGGAATCCTGGAGTATGACGTATTGAGAGAACTGCAGCACAGCGCCGCGATATTAAATTTAAAGGGTCATGAAACCCTAAACTAAATTTTCTGAGATTTTAACAGAGGTATGTGTGATGAACATCATTGAAGACAATGTTAGCATCTGTTAGATTTAATTGTAGGGGAAAACTGGTTAATTTTGAGGTTATTTTCGTCTTTCGGGTTTACAATCTATATCGTGTCCACTATACGCATCGGTGTCTCATAATTATTCATGAGACTTAGTTTTCTTATCCTATGAGAAAACACTGTCTTGTGTGAATGCGTTTTGTCATTTAAAAACCTTTATAATGATCATGTTAGCTGATCTATAATGCGAGATGGGGGGCGCCGCAGTTCAGAGAATCAGATCTGTCGGATATACAACACGTCAAATCATCCACTTCTCCAGAAATAATAAGTACGGTAAGTGGCCGGTGAAGTTGGAAAAGAAAAAAGTTACTTACACAATGTGTATCTGATATGAATAAAACACGTTGTCAATTTATAATTGAAAGGATTGTTATTGCCGCTTCAATAAACATCAGTGTGTATTTTACAAACTACAAACTAGTTTTACAAACTACAATTGTTTTGCTAGTACTTATGTGTATTTAAATGTCTGAAACCTAAAATAAAGATGATTGCATTAAAAACACTGAATAGTTGTGATATATGACAAGCTTTAAAGCGTTAATCTAATATACGTAGCAGGGCATTCAATTACTTTTAAATTAGATTGGCTAAATCTTTGTTGCCCATTGTTGTTGTTTAAAAAAAAAAAAAATGTTTTATCAAAATAAATTTGATCCATTTCTTTTTTATATTTATATATATAGTGCATTACTAAAAGTAATGAAATCACGGTTGTAAACTATACACAATGCGCAAAATTTTAAAGTCAGCATGAAACAGAAGTTGTAACAGTCTTTTCTTCCCTGTTGTAACGTATATTTGTGAGATGTGTTACCTATAGCGGCAATGGATGCCTGGGCGAGCTCAGGAGACACATCAGTGCAGTAACTTCTCAGCTCCTCCAAAACCAAAGCCACGTTTTCATCGTTCACCAGCTCCACCAGGATCTCCATCTTGCGAAACTTAATGTAACTCGGTTCAGAGTAACCACAAAAGAAGCGTTTGTAATGTGTGCCGAAAAGGCCCGGCTGACTCCGCATGACCTGCTGAACGTGACAGAGCCCAGCGAAGCGAAGTTCGCGTGATGCAGAACCGCACGTGGCCAGCAGGGGGGCGCTCGTGTGCAGGAGGGCGTCGGCCTGCACAGCCGGGTGGGCGGCGGCTAAATGAAGGAAGAGGCGGAGCGTGGAAACTGAGACATGTGCGTGGGCGCTTTGGAGGAAGGCGTCTAATAGGCTGAGGATGTCGAACAACTCGTCATCGCTACGAGGTCGGTAGCGTAGCAGGAAGGTGAGGACCTCACTCTGAGCCCAACTGTCCAGGTCCTTCATTCTGAAGGAGAAAACACACACAAACACAAAGTCCATCCTTAGAAAATCTGCTAAATGGGTCAATGACATGATTCGTGTTGCTGTTAGCATTTGAACACCTTAGTCCTTCAAAAATGCAGGAAAAAAATAAAAACTAAACAAAATAGAAAGTGGAGACCCTTTAGTTTAGGTTGTAAAATGTCATGTGGTTGTTATAGTTAACTAAAACTATTAAAAACCATGGTCAGTAATTGAAATAAAGCTTAAATAAAATAAATGTATGTATTTATGTGTGTATCCTTTCAATATTTTTAATAACCTTTTCTTTTCTAATTTTAATCAATTGAAGTACATTATATATTAATTTCCACATATATAGAATTTAGATACACCTGTTATATAGCAGAATTCATTTAAGGCATGACTTTATATTTAAGGTATTCATTTCCGTAATTTTGAACCTGTTAATTGCAGATTACATTATGTAATTGGCAGCATGTATTTTTCTTTCTTTTCTCTTCCTTTTTCTTCTGATTATGTATTGTTGTAAAATACTTAAAATTAAATTAAATTAAATAAACTAAAATATAAATATTACATGAAAACAAACTTTATATTTAACTGCAGGCTTAATATTTTTGTGGAAACTGTATTATTTTGAAGAACAGAAGGAAGTTCAAAAGAACAGCATTGTTTACCTTAGTAACATAATGCTTAAACTTAAATTAGAAATGTTGCCAAATAACTGAAATAAATAAGTTTAAGTACTAAAATTACTAAAACTAAAATTGAAATTTTATTTAAATCAAATAAAAACTAAATAGAAAAATATGCATATAAAATAAAAATAATAAAAACTAGATGTACCGCATCGCGGTACAAAATATGACCGCCGCTCAGGCCTGCACTGGCTTTCCACAAAAATAAATGACGTGGAGTAATTTGGCTGTATTGCGTGTTTATGTATATACCTAAAAAAAGTAATAGTATGTGCATGTCTGTCTGTGTGTGTGTGTGTGTGTGTGTGTATGTGTGTGTCTGTGTGTGTGTGTGTCTGTGCGTGTATGTATGTGTGCGTACATGTGTGCGCGTGTGTGTTTGTGTGTGTGTGTCTGTGCATGTGGATTTGTATGTGTGTGTATGGGTGTGTGTCTGTGCGTGTGGATGTCAGTGTGTGTGCATGCTTGCGTTTGTTTGTATTCCTGCATGTGTGTGTGTGACAGTATCATCCTAAACCAGCAACCCTTCGCTCAACAGCACCATCTACAGGCCGATGAGTGTACAGTCACTAAATGTGCACATAAATGAATTTATTTTATACCCCCCCATGGATGAAATTCTACAAAACTTAGCAGAGGATACCCCCCAGAGGATGTCAAGTTAATCATACACATGAAATATGGTGCAGTTCTGAACATCTCCACTGAAGATAGGGGCGATTAAAGCAGAATAATATTGCATTTTCATTTTTTATGGGAGGGGCGCAAATCACAAATGAGTGATTATGGGCTAGGTTGATGTGGGCCCTTAAGAGCAACATACCATAACAATTACAAATGTTTACAATTACAAATTACAAAGCAATAACAAATGCATTTTTTGGGGTTTGGGGGGGCCCAGCGCGGGGGGGGGGGGGGGGGGGGTGGCCCCCGGGGACCAAACGAAATTTTTCCGTAGAAGTCTAGTGGGGCTACATGCTCACCAAATTTCATGTTCCCCGGTGTTTCGGTGTCCCTGGTATCATTGACGAAAAATTTACGGGGGCCCCAGCGCAGGGGGGGGGGAAGTGGCCCCCGGGGACCAAACGAAATTTTTCCATAAAAGTCTAGTAGACCAACATACCATAACAATTTCTTCATCCTCGGTGCCACGGTTCAGGTAGTTATTTAGGAAAAACTGCATTTTTTGGGGTTTGGGGGGGCGCGGGGGGGGAGTGGCCCCCGGGGACCAAACGAAATTTTTCCGTAGAAGTGTAGTGGGGCTACATGCCCACCAAATTTCATATTCCCCGGTGCTTCGGTGTCCCTGGTATCGTTGACGAAAAATTTACGGGGGCCCCAGCGCGGGGGGGGAAGTGGCCCCCGGGGACCAAACAAAAATTTTCCGTAAAAGTCTAGTAGACCAACATACCATAAAAATTTCTTCATCCTCGGTGCCACGGTTCAGGTAGTTATTTAGGAAAAACTGCATTTTTTGGGTTTTGGGGGGGCCCAGCGCGGGGGGGGAGTGGCCCCCGGGGACCAAACGAAATTTTTCCGTAGAAGTCTAGTGGGGCTACATGCCCACCAAATTTCATGTTCCCCGGTGCTTCGGTGTCCCTGGTATCGTTGACGAAAAATTTACGGGGGCCCCAGCGCGGGGGGGGGAGTGGCCCCCGGGGACCAAACGAAATTTTTCCGTAAAAGTCTAGTAGACGAACATACCATAAAAATTTCTTCATCCTCGGTGCCACGGTTCAGGTAGTTATTTAGGAAAAACTGCATTTTTTTGGGTTAAGGGGGGCCCAGCGCGGGGGGGGGAGTGGCCCCCGGGGACCAAACGAAATTTTTCCGTAGAAGTCTAGTGGGGCTACATGCCCACCAAATTTCATGTTCCCCGGTGTTTCGGTGTCCCTGGTATCGTTGACGAAAAATTTACGGGGGCCCCAGCGCGGGGGGGGAAGTGGCCTCCGGGGACCAAACGAAATTTTTCCGTAAAAGTCTAGTAGACCAACATACCATAAAAATTTCTTCATCCTCGGTGCCACGGTTCAGGTAGTTATTTAGGAAAAACTGCATTTTTTTGGTTTTGGGGGGGGCCAGCGCGGGGGGGGAGTGGCCCCCGGGGACCAAACGAAATTTTTCCGTAGAAGTCTAGTGGGGCTACATGCCCACCAAATTTCATGTTCCCCGGTGCTTCGGTGTCCCTGGTATCGTTGACGAAAAATTTACGGGGGCCCCAGCGCGGGGGGGGGGGAGTGGCCCCCGGGGACCAAACGAAATTTTTCCGTAAAAGTCTAGTAGACAAACATACCATAAAAATTTCTTAATCCTCGGTGCCACGGTTCAGGTAGTTATTTAGGAAAAACTGCATTTTTTTTGGGTTAAGGGGGGCCCAGCGCGGGGGGGGGAGTGGCCCCCGGGGACCAAACGAAATTTTTCCGTAGAAGTCTAGTGGGGCTACATGCCCACCAAATTTCATGTTCCCCGGTGTTTCGGTGTCCCTGGTATCGTTGACGAAAAATTTACGGGGGCCCCAGCGCGGGGGGGGAAGTGGCCTCCGGGGACCAAACGAAATTTTTCCGTAAAAGTCTAGTAGACCAACATACCATAAAAATTTCTTCATCCTCGGTGCCACGGTTCAGGTAGTTATTTAGGAAAAACTGAATTTTTTGGGGCTGGGGGGGAGTGGCCCCCGGGGACCAAACGAAATTTTTCCGTAGAAGTCTAGTGGGGCTACATGCCCACCAAATTTCATGTTCCCTGGTGCTTCGGTGTCCCTGGTATCGTTGACGAAAAATTTACGGGGGCCCCAGCGCGGGGGGGGGAACTGGCCCCCGGGGACCAAACGAAATTTTTCCGTAAAAGTCTAGTAGACCAACATACCATAAAAATTTCTTCATCCTTGGTGCCACGGTTCAGGTAGTTATTTAGGAAAAACTGCATTTTTTGGGGTTTGGGGGGGCCCAGCGCGGGGGGGGAGTGGCCCCCGGGGACCAAACGAAATTTTTCCTTAGAAGTCTAGTGGGGCTACATGCCCACCAAATTTCATGTTCCCCGGTGTTTCGGTGTCCCTGGTATCGTTGACGAAAAATTCAGTAAGGTGAAAAAAAAAAAAAAAAAAAAAACTTTGACAATCCCTATATGACCGCTTTCGCTAATAACAAAATGACAAAAACTTAAAGTTAAAATGTAAACTGAAAATATGAATACTCTAATAGTAAAATGTTGTGCAAAATTGTTACAATATTTATGAATAAAATACTTTTAACCTTTGAAAACACTTATTAGGGTTTGTACATGTATTTAAGGTGTAAGGAATATGTTATTACATATGTTATTACATAACCATACGAAACCAACATGAATAAAAAGAGCATTTTTAAATAAAAAAAGGTGACACGTTTTTTTCTTCTTTTTTTTAAAACATGAGGCTGAGTTTTCATGACAAAATTACATTATTTAGATGAACAATCCATTGAATGTAATGGCAAAAATGGCACACCTGTTGAGAAGGTGATGAGCAATGGGTTTGTTAATAACCACACCACCCTCATCTTTGAGAATTTCCTCCAATGCACGAAGACAGTTCACCACAACCACAGGGTCCGGGTCCCTCAGAAGAGCATACAGCTCGTTCACTATACTGCCATCTAAACGACACAATGTATTCATTTAGCAGACACTTATATACAAAGAGAATTCATTCAGATGCTCTACTGTACATTCATCATGTAAAAGACATAAACTGGACCCTTATAGAAAGGATATTCAAAGCCCTTGAGGATATAAACACACTGAACACTGAACGTTTAGAAAAGACAGGGAATACCACAGTATTGTACTGCTGTTTAGTATCATGGTGATAAACAAATTGGGATTTCCTAGTTTTGGCCTGTTTTTGATTATACAACAGGGCTCCAGACTAACATTTGAGAGCAGTGGCACCGGTGCCAATAAGTTCTACAGATGGTGGCGCCAGCACCTGATTTGGTAACACTGGGGGAGTGGGCAGGCTTAAACATAAAGGTAATTTAATCATAAAATGACTATCGTTTTGCATTAGTAAGTGCAGTTACTAATAATATTACATGTTTATTTCTTGGAAATTAAGCATTGAGCTTGAGTTGAGATGCAGATAAAATTAACTTTTAAATTCTACTATATTTAATATATTCTACTCTTATTAAGTGTTCCATTGTTCTTGTATAGTATCATACTGAACTGGCCGACAGCTTCAGTGATTATAAAACGAGCACTCTATACTTGTTTTCTTTGTAATTCAGTCAAAATTTGAAGAACATTTTTGTTTTTTATTAGACTTTATGACGTCCATATATTAGGGAGTGGAAATGGCAAATAAGTCAATTAGTGATCCTCTGCTGCCATCTACTGGTTATAGTGGTCATTTTGTGTCTTTTATTTGTAAATAAAAGTGTTTGTTTGACACTAAGTGTTTAGTTTTTCTATAGGTTTAAACATTTAGTTTTTCTAACCATCACATTAAAAATTTATTTGGCTAATATTTTTGATTGGATAATATTGGAATATTGGATTGGAATATTGGATAATATTTAGAGCTTTGAAGTGCTGGAAAAAGTGTGAAGCCCTTGAAAAATGCTTGAATTTCACTCTTAAAAGGTTGTACGAATCCTGAGATGAATAATGTAAAAAAAAAACTAAAAAAAACATTCGACTATTTCTGCCACAATACCATGGTTACAGTTAGCATGAATGTTGGTGATTTGTGGACTGAAAAGCCTTCTATAACTTGTTCATTCATGGCACAATGTTACTCCTGTGTCAGCCCTGTTTGATCTGATATCTGTGGTTTATAACAGAGAATTCTGTGCCGAAATTGAATGCTTCTCAATAGATCTCACTTAAATGTTGTTAATTCTGTGGTGAATTAACACAGCTGTGTTGTAGCGGTGTCGCGTGCTCGAGATCGTCCGGCAAGTAAACCTGTTCTGAGCTCGCGCTGCGATGTCTATTGTTGCTCCGAGCTGATAATCAGTTGGGCAAATGTGGTGGTCGCACTAACAAAGTTTAGTTGCACCGGCAGGAAAAAAGGTTGCAAAACGCCACCATTAGGTCTCAGTCTGGAGTTCCGTCCAACAGGTTATCTACAAGTAGGTGATGCTGAGGGAATGTTCTGTTCAGTTAAGGGTCTGTGACATGCTGTTATTCGTCACAGACGCTGCACTTAAAACATTCCTTTAAGGGAACAGTGTGACCCAAATCATTCAGCTCATGCATTCGTGTGCATCCATGCACATGTATTAACCAAAATAAAATAAGATAGCAACAGTTATTATCACATTATGTTTAGCAAATTTCTTATCAACTGTTTAAATTCAGATAAACAGAGCACTTGTACCCATGTCTGTGTAGGGCTGTAGATTGTGCAATTTGGCACATCCAAGCACAGCGACTCTCCTTACGTAACTGGCCTTGTCTCGCAGACCTGCAACAATGGGCTGCTCTATGTACTCTGGCATACCTGGCATTCTGAAAAACAAACCAATTAATCATATACAGTATGCTAGGATTTATTCAAGAAATATTCCACTTTAGACTGTGTCTTACTGTGATTTTGATGCCAGTGTTATGGGTGGTTTTCAGAGAGTTTGTTGTTAGGGTGTTGCTAGGCTGTAATTGTGGTGTTTTGAAAGGTCAGTAGGTTGTGATTGCTACGGTGTCCTGGGTGGTTGCTAGGGTGGTGCTAGGCTATTGCAGTGTTCTGGGAGGGTGCTAGGTGATTGCTAAGTGATTTCCAAGGTGTCCTGAGTAGTAAGGCCGGCTGTTGTGGTGTTCTGTGTCATTGCTGGAGCGTCTCTTGGATGTCCTGGGAGGTTTCTAGGGTGTTTCTTATTAGGGTATTGCTATGATGCTGTTTCAGTGTTTGGATGGTTGCTGGGGTGTTACTAAGTGATTGATAGGGTGTCTTGTGTTGTTGCTAGGGTGTTGCTAAGATGTTGTTGTGGTGTTTGGGTGGCTGCTAGGGTGTTTCTTATTAGGGTATTGCTTTGATGTGTTCGGATGGTTGCTGGGGTGTTACTAAGTGATTGATAGGGTGTCTTGTGTTGTTGCTAGGGTGTTGCTAAGATGTTGTTGTGGTGTTTGGGTGGCTGCTAGGGTGTTGCTAAGTGATTACTAAAGTGTCCTGGATGGCTGCTAGGTTATTTCTTGTTAGGGTGTTGCTAAGATGTTGTTGCAGTGTTCTGGGAGGGTGCTAGGTGATTGCTAAGTGATCTCCAAGGTGTTCTGGGTAGCTGATAGGGCATTGCTTGTTAAGAGGCCGACTGTTGTGGTGTTCTGTGTCATTGCTGGGGCATTTCTTTTGACGTTTTGATGTTGTCATGGTGTCCTGGGAGGTTTCTAGGGTGTTTCTTGTTAGGGTATTCGCTCCGTGCACAATATGGCGACCGTTGACGTTCGACCTTGAGTGTGTGGGCCAGTACTTCCGGTGATCTGACAGCGAGAGACAACAGCGACCGAGTTCCATTGCCAGAGATAATTTTTCACAATGAGTGTTTTTAGGATTCAAGAGAGGTGACTTGTCTTTCAGAGGGTGACAGCCTCAGCACTTCATTGTTGTGTGCCGTTATGTACCGTTTCATGACGTTACAACAAAGAAGTCAGCTTTCATGCATTCCCCGTTTATGCTGCAGTACGGGCTGAGTGGATGCAGACAATCCGGAGGGATGACTTCAACGCGACCACATTTTTAAATGCATATAATTTTCAGTGTATTTCACCTGTGCGTTTCTATGCTTTCTATTACTGCATATATTTTGTGCAAGTGAGATGAGTAAAGACCATATCTGTTTCAGAAATCATTATCTGTCTGGTGTTTATAAGCAGCACATGCAGTATTTCACTTAGCTATATTAAATTGTTTGTGGTACCTACATTTAAAAATGTAAATGTAAAATATGTGATGATAATATTGTTTGAGCAATTGATGCAAGTAAGTGAAAATATATGCGCAGAATTGAGAAAATAGTATTTATGGAGATAAATTGTAGCCTATCACAGGGCAAACGTGTGAATGTGCACGGTGCATTTTATGCAAACAACTCTAATAGTAGTTGTAACTCTATATTTACAGTAGGCATAACTGTCATTGTGTATGCAGCATGAGTCAAATACAATCTTCTGTTCGTGAACAGTTAATTAATCTGACTATGCATCTGTGCATTTAATTGCCATTGGCTAGTGTGATAGTAATATGCATCTTAGTAGTATTTTAAGTGATATAATTGATTCTATAAACAACTATAAGAGATCTTTTTCGGCTTTCTCCGGCTCCCTGCACCGGGCGTAATGCAAAACCGGAAGTGTCTACCCCCACACTCGCGGAAATCCAACATGGCGGCCATGTGCAACTAGCCTATTGCTGTGATGCTGTTGCAGTGTTTGGGTGGTTGCTGTGGTTTTACTAAGTGATTGATAGGGTGTCATGTGTGATTGATAGGATGTTTCTTGTTAGGGTGTTGCGATGTTTGGGTAGTTGCTAAGGTGTCGCTAAGTGATTACTTTAGTGTCCTGGATGGTTGCTAGGGTGTTGCAAAAAGGTTGTTGCATTGTTTGAGTGGTAGCTAGGATGTTGCTAAATGAATGCTAAAGCGTCGTGGATGGTTGCTAGGGTGTTGCTTTTTAGGGTGTTGCTAAGATTTTGATGCAGTGTTTGTGTGGTTGCTAGGGTGTTGCTAAGTGATTGCTTAGGTGTCCTGGATAGTTGCTAGGGTGCTGCAAGGCTAATTGTTGCAGTGTTCTGGATCATTGCTGCAGCCTTGCTTAGCTGTTGTTGTGGTGTTCTGGGTGGTTGTTAGGAGGTTACTAGGTGATTGCTTGATATTCTGGGTCTAGAAAGACAAAAACAAATGATGCCAGACATACAAACCTGAAGTTGCACATGTTCCTTAGGGCCAACCCTCGCACCATCGGATTGGGATCAGCACAATCCTTACGGAGGGTGTTGATTGCCAGTAGCGCCAGGTCAGGCTTGTCACTGGCATAGGTGCACATGTACAGATATACCAGCTTCTTCTGAACAATATCGACCGTGGCACTGGCTTTTACCATGTCCATAAATAAAGCAGAGACATCCAGACCCTGTGTCATGTACCTACAAAGAAACAAACAACAGCCTGAGAAATCTCTTTTTGACTTTTTTTGTCAACAATTCACAAGTTGTGTCTCAGGATAGATCTACATTAATTACGGTACATTTAAAAAACTGTATTTTCATTTCAAAATGCTCTCAGTCCACACTAGCATTTTCGAGCTTTTCTTGTCCACACTGAAACATCACAGTTGCTGTGCATACTTAAAACATAATAAATAAAAAAAAAAATTCTAATTCATCCACTTGGGATAGTGTCTTCAAAAAGCTCAGTTTTCGCAGGAGAAACAAATGCGTTTTCAAATGTATCCGGATCAGTGTCGACGTAGCCTAACTAATGATGAGGGTTAAGGTGGAAATCAAGACACATAATGAACAATGACATAAATGTTCTTCTGTTTCTCATGTAATATATTCGTATATATTCTTCAAAAGGCAAGATTACTTCATGATATTTTTTAACTATCGGGATGCCCACACTTTTTGACTTTTCCAGTCACGTGTGATTGATGGATAATAACTACTGGATAAGAAATCATTTATATGTCATATGCTAATAAATCATTCAAAATGATCTGAAAACCAGTTAAACTGATTAATTCAGAACCGATTCAAAAGTTGATATTCTACTACACAAGCAATATCTAGCTGATGAATTATTTACGAGCTGAGCGCAACTAGAAATATGTACACTACCGTTCAAAAGTTTGGGGTCAGTAAGATTTTTAATGTTTTTAAAATAAGTATCTTAAGCTCACCAAGGCTGCATTTATTTGATTAAAAATACAAACAAAAACAGTAATATTGTGAAATATTATTCCAATTTAAAACAGCTGTTTTCTATGTGAATAT
This sequence comes from Leuciscus leuciscus, assembly GCF_965113295.1. Lineage (NCBI taxonomy): Eukaryota > Metazoa > Chordata > Actinopteri > Cypriniformes > Leuciscidae > Leuciscus > Leuciscus leuciscus. The sequence goes on from NC_138742.1 coordinate 27,170,153, forward strand.
ACAGTAAAGTGTGATTTATTCCTGTGATCAAAGCTGAATTTTCATCCTCATTACTCCAGTCTTCAGTGTCACATGATCCTTCAGAAATCATTCTAATATGATGAGTTGATGATCAAGAAACATTTATGATTATTATCAATGTTGAAAACAGTTTTTTACATTTTTATTTCATGATGCTATGATGAATAGAAAGTTCAAAAGAACAGCATTTATCTGAAATCTAAAGCTTTTGTAACATTAAACACGACCGTTCAAAAGTTTGGGGTCAGTAAGAATTTTTATTTTATTTTTGGGGGAAAGAAATTAAATAAATCAATACTTTTATTCATCAAGGATGAGTTAAACTGATCAAAAGTTACAGTAAAGACATTTATAATGTTAGAAAATATTCTATTTTAAATAAATGCTGTTCTTTTGAACTTTCTATTCATCAAATAATTTTGAAAAAAATTTGTACACAAATGTTTTCAACATTGATAATAATCATAAATGTTTCTTGAGCATCAAATCATCATATGTGACACTGAAGACTGGAGTAATGATGCTGAGAATTCAGCTTTGATCACAGGAATAAATTACAGTTTAAAATATATTAAAATAGAAAACTGTCATAAAATATTTTAAATTGTCATAATATTTCACAATATTACTGTTTTTTTATTTTATTATTGTTTTTTTTATCAAATAAATGCAGCCTTGGTGAGCAGAAGATTCTTCTTTTAAAACATAAAAAAAAATCGTACTGACCCCAAACTTTTGAACGGTAGTGTATATCTATAGATATTTCCATAATTTTTACGATTTTATTAATTTCCATAAGTATTCCAGGCCGGAAAACTCTAAATTTTAATTTTAAATAAAATAAAATTTGATTCTGATATTTCCAGGTCTTCCATTGCTTGGTGCTTCTGCAAGTCCTCTCTTCATCAGAAAAGGCAGATGAACACTTGACGGACCTGATGACTTTGGTGATGTAGTTTTTGTAGCGGAGGCGGTCTGCTTGGACGTGGGGATTGGCCAGAGCTCGCTTGAGCTCTTTCACCGTCTCCTCCGAGCCAAAATAAGGCATTGTGGGTTCTTCAGGCGCCTGCCAAAGAACAGCAGAGAAACATAGTCTGAACAAACTTAATATAATTTCTGATTCCCAGTAAACATGCTGGTGTTGTGTTGGGCAGTAATGTAATTATTCTCTAATGATGTATTTTGGTTTGTGCCTAATGCTAACAAATATCTTCAATTATAATAAGTGTCAGTCTGGCAATAAAGTAAACTATCTCAACCCCACCATAACAATTAATAATCATAATCATAATCAACCACAACTGGAATCAGCCTGACAGTACAGTAACAGACCAGCATACATCTAAAGACCAGAAGAAGATGACAGCTGTCAGACTTTATATATTGTTATTTCATATATTTGTTTAGCTTGTCTTTATGAAGCTCATACCTATTAGTTTATATCAAAAGCAATACATGTATCATCTCCCTTTCTAAAAGTACTAATATGCTTTTCGCAGACACAAAGGGCACGTAAGACTATAAAATGTAATATACATACCTCCTCTATCAGTTTCTAAACAGTACATCAAAACACAATCAGCTAAAAGAAAACAACGAGAACTGAATATTAGAAATATAAGCGTGTTTATGGAAATCAGGAAGCGTGAAGCCAGGATCAAACTATTTTGTTCCTCTCAAAACATGTTCACGGAATTCAAAATAAAAGCTCATCGCTTACCTGATTGATTTTGTGAAGTAATTTTACACTATTTTTAAAACTAATCTGAATCATACAAATAAATATTTTTTCTTAAAATGACTGTAGTTGCAACAAAAAACAAGTAATATAATAACCATGATAGAGATTGTAAAAGAGATGAATTTATTAGTTTTTCTGTTGTTATCTGATAGAACTGCTATATGTGTACTTTGAATGCTTTTTGTTGATTCACAGGTGTTTAGTTTAAAACAACACTATACATAACACTGTCTGGAGTAAACCAATTTTATGTAAATACATGTTGGCATGATCTATTATAAAAGTATGAGAAGCTTCAGTCATTGACTTCTGATGCAATAGAATGGGAATAAATTACAACATACACTAGCAATTCATTAATGTATGGTAATGATGGAATCATATTATTTATTAATATTATTATTATTATCATTATAATTGCAGTTACTGTACTTTAAACTTTGACATTTATTTTGTTATAATTTTAAATACAGGCCACTTTTTGGAACTCGCTTAAAATGCAGTTTTAATGCAGCATGCTGTATCATTAATAATGTGATATATTATATTGTCTCCAGATATCGTATATAGTAGTTTAGTGTAGTAATATGGTTCTCAAATCCTTTGACTTCAAGGGCCCATTAAAAGTATTTTTTAATCACAATTTATATCTGATAAAATATAATAGAGTTAAAAAAAATCATAAATATTTACAATTATAAAATATGAAAAACGTAATTTAAAAAATTATAATTATGCATAAAAATGCACACAAATATTTTAATATTAATTTATACGACTTTTCCATGTCTAGAAATAACACTTTTATAGTTCTTCAAAGAAAAAAGAAAAAAAGATGTTGAGGGGTGAATTCAGAAAATAAATATCTTAGTTGTTTTAGTTCTTACTTTAATGCTTGTCTTTATTTCAATTTTAATAAAAAATTAAATAATTTCATTCATTAGTTTGCTGAGGCCCTCTAGTGGTTAAGTCTCTTCTCAGTAAGGACTTTTATTTTGACACGCAGTCGTTGCGGCGATTCTGATTGGCAGAGTCTGCGCTGGAGCAGCAGCGGTGTCAGTCGTGAGCGGGGTGTGAGTGTGTGTTTGTGTGTGTGTCTGCGTCTGCGTGAGTGTGTGTGTGTCAGCAGAAGATTTCTGAAGATGCTGGAGAGGTAGCCAGTCAGACGGGATGGCCGGAATCATTAAAAAGCAGATCCTGAAGCATCTGTCCAGGTAATATGCTGTTTGGGTGTCATTTGATGATTCATCAGTGTCAGTGTTTTCACGGGACTCACACAGTCACACCGCTAATAAACAAACACAGACATACGCTCAGTGTGTAGCAGTCCCTGTAGTTTATATATTTAAAATTAATATAAATGTACATTTGGGGTCAGTTAGGTGACATGCTAATAGACTGCAGCATCTATGCTGGTGTTATGCTGAAACTACACAACGTTATGTTGAAACAACGCAACTGACCCACACACACACACACACACACACACACACACACACACACACACACACACACACACACACACACACACACATACACACACTGGGCCTGTGACAGAGTAGTAGCATATTAAACATGTTAAGCTTGGGAAAACTCCATAATCAGCATGTTTATGTGATATACTACTAGTTTAAGCAGAAATAAATAGGTTTATTCAACAGTGATTTGAACTCTTCATGCCTTTGGTTTTTATTGATTTAGTCTGATCAGTAAAAGCACCACTGTGACCTTGATTCAGGCTCTGAACCTCAGGTGACTCCCGAGAGTTAAAGATGTATCATTTATTAATATCAAGCACATCCTACCAATCCAATTCCAGACATTTCCTTTTGATTTTAGGGGTTGTTGACGGTATATTTGTTTGACAGAAGTTTTGTGAACTCGCAGAAGGTGTAGGTCCAGGAATATGTCTTATGTGTGGGCAGTGCTACTTTATAATCATTGATGGTTAGGGGTGTAACGGTACACTGAAGACATGGTTCGGTACGTACCTCGGTTTTGGGTCACGGTTCGATATGAGTTCGGTACAGCAAGGAAAGCAACTTGTCCTTAATGCTAGGTTTCTTTTCATTTATTTTGAACAGACAGTAGAGCAAATTACAGTCGTCCCCCCTGAGGAAGTTGCTACAGTACATCCTCCTTTAGTGTATTAAACACTAAGCGGTAAACAATGCACTCTTGCATACGCTGTCATTGTCTTTGCGCGTGAGAGTTCATTAACATTCGTGACAATGGCGAAATGTGAAATCACTGAAAGTTGAGCGAGAAGGAGAAAAAAAAGCCATCTACATCTGAACCTACTTCACTCTTCCTCGAGGAAACAGCGAGTGAAGAGACACCTGTCCTGAGGCTTCCCGTTTCCAGGACACGCAGTGGAGTGAGACTTTCACGACACACATCGACACAATGCCAAATGATTTTGTTTCATTATAACAGCAGAAACGACTTAAAATACGCCATCATTTATGGTCATTCAGAGAAGAGCAAGACATTCGATTCAGGATGCCGCTTTCTGCCGTTCCGGTTTCCTTTCCGTGAAGTTTGTGGAGCGCGTCACAAATATTAAAGGGGTGGTATAATGCCCTTTTCACAAGATGTAAAGTAAGTCTCTGATATCCCCAGAGTGTGTGTGTGAAGTTTTAGCTCAAAATACCACAAAGATATTTTTTATATAGCATGTTAAAGTTGTGACTTTTTGAGACTGAGCAAAAATGCACAGTTTTTGTGTTTGTTCCTTTAAATGCAAATGAGCTGCTGCTCCTGGCACAGGGGGAGGAGCTTCAACAGCTTGTGTGCTTTTAACTCACACAGACATGCACTGAAAATGTCAAAAACTTTTAGCCTTTTATGTTCAAACCAAAGTCAGACAATGATGGAGAGACTCGAGAAGAAGAAGTGACAACATGTAGACAACATTTCTGAACGGTTAGTTGGTGAATTTATGTAGCTTATGTGTTGTTATCTTCTAGTCATTGATTAGCATATTCTGTCTTGATAATCTATAAATCATGTTCTGGGGGTGGGGTTTATGTAAATTTTAGGGTTAGTGATGTCACTAACCAGGGAGGAATGTCGTGTAGTCCCTACCAGCCGTTTGTTGTAGTCCTTAAAAAGCGATTTCTTTAAAAGCAAATATCTTCCTTTGCTTTGAACTTCGAGCGTTGTAACTTTACAGATGTTGTTTATGCTCAAACAGCAACATTACACACTAACTAAAGTTAGGAATGTGAAATCATATTCAACCACCCCTTTAATCTAAACTCAGTGTATCGGCTACTAGCAAGCTCTTACGTGACATCTGAACTCTTGCTTTGGGTTGGTGCGTAGATCGTCTCTTCTTCTGCTGCTCTTTTTCGGGTTGTGGCGGTTAGCAAACAGTGTTGCATTACCGTGAGCGCCCCCTTCTGGACTGGAGTGTGGATCGCCTGTGACTGACTGTCTGTATTCATCGTCAGACTGTACGCACCAAACCGTAAAGTCCGTATCGTGACGGTTCAGTATCAATACATGTACAGTTACACCCCTATACTATAGTATTTTGAATAAAAATCTAATATAAGGATGATATTCTGGCTTAGAGATACAAATCACTCTCATTTCATGTCCAAAGAATGAGGAAGACAGTTCTACATAATTTCAACATCGAGTCCTTGTAGTGTTTGGGCTGTTATTTCGCAGCAGGCTCTCTGTGGGTGTTAAAGCACATGCTAGTTCCTGCTGTTCTGAGTCTCAGCTGAAGCTCTGCCAGCTCTCCCTCATTCAGCTCGGCCTCTCCTTGCTTCACTCTGTCATGTTGTTATGCTTGTTTGATGTGCACACACTCCCGGACCTTCTCTTTAGTAGTGTTTACTAAGGCAAGCATCACGACTAGTGCTCATACTGAGGGGTAGGGATTTCAGCAGACCTCTACCACTAAATATTAAATGTTGACATTACAACATTTTTATGCTACAAACATAAATGATTCTTCAAATGAAGGATGATGTGAGATTTTTATCAATCATTATAATTATAACGTCTGCTGGTGTGGATGCTCATATAGTTATTGTTAAAGTTATTATTTTTGGTGTGAACTGGCCTTACTTGAACAGACTTATGATTTTTGGCTTGAAGAAAATACAAATTCAATAGATGTACATTAGAGGGGCCATATCTAGGCTAGCTCTTGTATCGGGTTGTGGGTCAATTTGACCCTTTAGATTTTTGAATGGTTGGAAATGAACCTATGATACTTTTCCTGAAGTTTTGTAAATTTTCATAAAAATTCATAAACCGTCGCTAGCTGGGCAAAAGGTGGTGACGATTCTAGGGGCCCCCACTTGTCTGAAGTTTAAAATCATTGGTTACCCGTAAGCCAATCACATAACGTTTGGTTATGGCGTGTGTTATGCGCATGCTCAGCCGCATCTAACTTCCACTGTAAACACATGTATGATGCGAAAACAAAACCATCGAGCGAAATACCGGAGTGAACATGGCTGTGAACGACTTTTGCAGATTATGTGAAGTAAATCTACGCATCCACGGTACAATCAGCGTCTACGTCACGGCTCTCAGCCCGCCCTCTGTTCGTTGATTGGCCGGCTGTTTTCAGGCCGGAGGAAAGCGGAAAGCTATGACGCTGTCTCAGACTGACTACAGAAGCGAAATGAATTTGAGCGGAAGTACGAAGTCTGACGTAGTCAGGCTAGCTGAACAGACCCAAAATAAAAATATATTTTTGATTATTGATTTTTAATCTTAATACAAGGGCTGGACACCAGAATATCGCGTAACTGTCCAGAACACATTGATCATCGTGTTGGTGAGTTGCACAGACATGCACCACTTACATTTATACAAATCTTTTCTTTTCTGTCCCGGCTGTTGTTTTGCAGTTTAATTAGTGTGTGAGTGGGACTGAACCAGTGGGCCAAGACTACTGAAGTAGATTGAATCTGCTTGTTCATCTGCTAAGTGATATGGATATCCAGGACAATCCTGCTGGAGTAACCTGGGGTTAAGTGCCTTGGCCAGGCGATAGCTTGTGACTCGCTCTATCTAGGGATTGAACCCAGCAACCTTATGGTTATCAGGCCATGAACCCCATGAACAAAATCAGCTTCAAGCTGTTAAACACATTTAAAATGTACAGTCTTAATCTTCTTGGAAAACTGAAAAAATATTGATGAATATTGATGACTTGCCTTGCACTCAGGGGTCCAATCAAATCTCTCTAGAATGAGAACGTCTCTCCCTCTAATACCAGCAAATCTTGGCTTGTGATTGTGTCATAAAGTAAAGGCTATTGGCTATTAAAAAAAGAAGCCCTCGCCCAGTTTGAAGTGTCAACAAAGGAAGGAAAACCGCTTTGTTTACAGGGGTTTTTAACCATTACACCCAGAGACTTTGATGCTGTTGTCGCACATAAACTGTCCTTTTATCAGAAGGCTTTTTGCCATCAAGTATGCATGATTTTTATTTTTATTTTTCTGAGAAGGAAGGATTTAGTGAAAGGAGTATTTATAATCTAGGCTTGTGTGATGTGTAGCTGTGGTCTCTTCACAGAACGCTGAACTTGTCTACGGTCATCAGCCTGACATGTTAGTAGTTTTCACACTGTTTGTTAAGGTCTGTGTGAGAGGAACGGGGGGAACTACAGGAGCGTAAGAAAAGAGGAATGGATAATGATGGTGTGAGGAGATACGAGCAGATCCAGCCCTCTTACCCATTCAAACGCCATATTTACTAAACGTGTCAAATTAGCGTAAGAGGTCAATCCCATAAAAGTGCCGATGGGAATGGAAAGTTTTGCGCGTGACGATGCGCAAATGAAAGAACACAGACGCAACCGGATCATTTACATAATGACCAACGCAATCTTCCAAAAGCAGCGCAAATTAGTATCTGGAATGAAGACATGCTTTTTTTGGGGTAGTAAATAATGGCGCAAATACCAGTGAATTGACAAACTAAACCTTAGTAAATCACCTTGATTAATTTAAATGCTCTCCTCATATTGCGTCTTTTGTGTGTCTTTAGTTTAGTACAGTAGTTTTTGTAACACCAAAAGAAGGTTTGCGCTGGAGCAAGCTGTTAGCAAATCTGCCCTCAAGTGTGCTTTTTGTTGGGTGTATTATTATATTTTCAGGGCTGCGTCCGAAATCGCATACTCTCTTGAGTAGGTACTTATTTTGAGTGAGTAATTACTTTGCGACCACTAAAAAGTTCTATATTCCAAAGTTCTATGTCCCATATAGTATGTGTGTAGTATGAATGTAATCCAGACGTACTACATCCGCCTTGTTGTCATTGGCCTCGTTTACACTGCAGGTCTTGATGCCCAATTCTGATTTGTTGCCTATATCCGATTTTTTTCAACTGTCCATTTACACATTCTTTCAATTGTGACCCATATCCGATTCATGTGTTTACACTTGACATATTATCTGAAACATCGTGCATGCTTAAAGGGGGTACTTGCACAGATGGACGAACGCGAAATATGCTTGATGCTAGCTCTGCGATATATGCGAAGTTCGCCAAACATCACCATGATTTTGAGGTGGAGGAGGACGAAAAGGGCCATCATCATTGCATCATTGCGCATATACTTCAGTTATTGTGTGCGAGAGAGATCTCAGGACTGGTGGGAGCATATTGTGGCGGGCTTTAACGAGGAGCAGTGGGTCCAACATTTTTGGATGAGCAAGCCAACCTTTAATATGTTGTGTCAACGTTTGTCCACTTTCCTCTCCTACGACGACGACACGTTTCGTCGGGCCATCCGTAGATTACAGATGCACGTCGGGGTTGCTCTCATCATTAAACCGCGGAGACGTTGCCTAATGCCTCAGAAAATCCGATCAGCCTGTTTACATGACAGTCGCATTGGCACATATCTGATTTATATCTGATTTATTTCCACATATGAGCGAGGCCTGAAACTGATCTCGAAATATCCGAATGCTTTTTCGGTTTTTCACGTTTTTTTCCTGTTTACACGGTCATAGAACACATCCGATCTGTGTCATGTATGAGCCAAAAATCGGAATTGGGTCACATTTCAATGACACTGTAAACGAGGCCATTATCATGTGATCTACTACCTTGGTAAACCAGAGTTCTCGCGAGAGCACAAGTTGAATTTGCTCAGCAAAGTTACTCTGGTGTCGAGCAATGGAGCTCATTAAATATGCCCCTCGATCTGAGCTGCACCAATCACATCGGGTTATCTGATATAGGCGGGCCAGAGGCGAGCTAGATGACGACAGCGCTGTGACTTCGAAGTCATCAGTAAACATTGCAAGATGGCTATGGATGAATAGCAGTTGTTTGAAACGGCTTTGGCCGCTATAATGAACGAGTTAGACTTGGCTTTTTCCCAAAAGAGGAACAGAAGACGACGCTCGAATCGTTCTTTGCAAGAAGGGTGTTTTTACTGTTTTGCCGACCGGAAGAGTCTAATCTACCAGTTAGCTCCGCTGGTAGCTAAGCGTATGGGGTTTATTGTTGTGATTGGTCGTAGTGTTATCCAATTGCGTGCTGTGAGATTTTCAAATGCATGCTTGGGTCCGCCCCTCGAGCTGGCCGATTTTCATTGACCGACACCAGACCATTAATCTTTTAGATTTAGGTCTGGATTTCCAGGCTAGTGATCTACCAGCATCAGTTCCATTTATAAATCCTCTCCCAGTGTTCAAGTAGTAGGCTAGGTCATTGGTTCCCAACAGGGGGGTCGCGGCCCACAAGGGGGCCTCAGCGAGCTCTGTGGGGGGTCGCGTCATATTTTGAAAGTTTTGAGCAATTTGTATTAAATAAAAGTCCTTAACTTTTTTTCTGTTCAAAATTTATATAATGAGCGAGTTCATCATGAATCCATTTTCCAAACCGTGTTTTTGTCTTATCCTGACTCACTATGGTACACCTATAATAAGTGATTACATTGGGACTATTTTACACTGGTTCGGATCGCTGCCGCTGCGGAGTAGCCCAATACCTGCGTGACTCGTCATAGAGAGAGAATTAGTTCCGGCTACAATGTTCTTCCGAAAGACGCATTATTCTGTTAATAAACGCATGTTTGTTATCGCTCGCTATAGCGCCAAAAGCCTCAAAAATAAAGCCTCACATTGATAAAGCCTCACAAATAACATGCAAGTATTGAGGCCCCAGACAGAAGTCATTTAGTAATAGCCTATATTCATTCTTTTTTTTTACCTACATACAAGTGTGAATACTGATATTTTTGTTATTGCATTTAAAATAGGGCAAATTTATAGGCTACTCCTAGGCTTAAATTTTTTAAATTACAAAGGGCCTACTAATGTTTTTGTTATTGTATTTTCAATATTATAGGCTATTATTTGTGCATAAACATATCTGTTTATAGTAAACATACCGTTTGCTTGAAAACAACATATTTTGTCATCCTTGCTGCAAGCTTACAAGAGCGATAATATCATTAAATGTGAAGGGGGGCCCTAAAATATTTTCTTGGGAAAAAGGGGGTCTCAGACAAAAAAAGGTCATCTGAGTACTTTTTGCCTATTGCCCTGCATCCGAAATTGCGTATTTCTCTTATACTGTATAGTATGCGAAAAACTGTTTTTGACTGAGAAGAAGTATGTCCGAATTCATGATATTCAGCAGGTAAAAGCCCCCGGATGATGTACTACTTCCGGTGAGATTCTGAAGTGTGTATTCGATGGTCACTTTACTATCCCATGAGGCCACGGGAGAGGATTTATCAATGGCAGTGAAGTGACGCGACTGATGCTCTCAGTCACATGATAATGACAACATGGTGGATGCAGTATACGTCTGGATTACATTCATATACATTCACATTATGTGGAGCATAGAAGTATATTTTATTTTTGGGTCAACTATCCCTTTAAGAAATATGAATACAGAAATACGATGAGCATTTACATATGTTCATATACATAAACACTGATGTTTTTGCTGTCACCCTGCCCTACATTGAAGTGACTAACCCTCTCAGAAGAAGAGATAGAGAAAGACGACGGATGACCGCAGTCATAAACACTCCTGGAGATCGCAGAGACATGCTGAGTTTACAGACGTCAGGCTGTTGTTTGTCCCATAGTCCTCTCTGTTCTCTCTGCTTTATGTCAACCGGGTCACTCTGACTAGAAAACCCTTTCATCATCTTCTACAACCTTTTCCACTGTCTTCCCCTCTTCTTATTTCATCTCATTTATCAGTGTTATTTTAGGGGACATTTACACTACACTGTTTTCAACTAAAAACTGAAAACTTTTTATGTGTTTTGGCCATTCAATTAAATGACAATGGCTTTTTGGGGGCCTGAAAATACAAACTTTGGAAAACGGGTTTCAAAGTGCAGGGTTTTGAAAACTATACCTTTATTGTCTACAAAAATGTGAATTTGTGAAAACGGTGACATCATGCGCATGTGTATTACGTGTTCAGTCTGTAGGCGCATTACGCGTAGTGTTTCTTTACAAAGTGACATCGCCACCTACTGGCCTGGCATGAATAATACAGCGATTTTAGTCGTTTTCATGGATTGACAACAGTGTCATCTGTACATGAAAATGTGAAAGAAAAACTTTTTCTGTATTTACTTTCATTGTTGTCATGTAAACGTACCTTTAGTACCCTTGAGATATTATTATAGTTTTACTGATATTTTGTACATTTTTATATGTATATTTTTTGTTCATTTTAGTTTTAGTAATTTTATTGTTTTTGTCGATTTTATTAGTTTTGTCTTTTTCTTTTTAAAATGTCTATATAGTTTTGAACAAATTATTTCAGTTTTAGTTATTTTAGTACATTAAGTTATAAAAGGTTATAGAAAACAGAAACCTTGGCAACGAGCTGGATTAAAATAAGTTTAAGTACTTTATTTCAGTAAAAGCTTACTTTATTACAAGTACAAAAATATATTTTTTTGTTTGGCTTTAGTTCCAGTTAACTTTAATCGCCCTGTTTAATTTTCTCTCTTTCTCAGAAGAATAACAGTCACACAATCCTGTATGATTTTCTTTTTTTCAGTAAAACACAAAAGGAGAAGCTTTGAGGAATGTTCACGCTGCTCTTTACTCTACAGTGACCAAATATCTTCTGCCAAAAATTCTCATTTGCACTTTTATTCCAGTCTCGGTTAGAAAACTTCTGAAGTATTGAATACGCCTAAATATGTAATTAAATTCTCATTGTCATCAACAATAACACATTAAAGCATCACAGAGAATCACAATCATGTATTGCAGCATATATGGTTAATCGCACCATGTTGAGATGTGACTAAAGTGGTGTGGTAAATTTTACTCTCTTTGGTCTTCTGAAGGCGAGGTTAATCTTTGAAGTCTTTGAACAGATGGAGATTTCCCATTCAAATGCATGAAGCGCTTCAGTGTTTTGAAGCGGCCACTCTGTGTTCTGCGTTTGTAGTGAATGTGCTGTTTTCATCTTAGGAAGCGTTTGGGCTGGTGACCGCAGTGCTGTACAGTGAATACTAGATGTGCTCTGTGTGCTTGTGTCTGTGATCTCAGCAGGTTTTGAGGGCAGGGGTTAGAAACGCTCCCGTGGGCTTAAAGCAGTCTTACTGCAGGCCTGTTGTAATCTTATTACCCACAGTTAGTCAATGACTGTCTTTGTGATGGGGTTTCAGCTCAGACATCAGTTCCTTAAAATATAATCGCGTCAAATGTAACCGAATGGGGAATGAAATGGAAATGACATGGAGACCAAGATTTTTTAAAGAATAGGCTATGACTTTTATATGTTCCCATGACCTGAAATGTTATTGGTTATTAAGTTTTCTCCTAATGATGACATAAAGATAATGTAAACATAATAATATTTATTTATGAATTAATCATTTATTACGTTTGGGTGACAATGACATGACATGCATTTAAAAAAAAAAAATTTATTGCATTATTTCCTTTAAAAATAATTTGATAAATTATTGACGTGTATCACTAAACTTATTTAGTTTGAATTAATTTTCAGTTCATTCAAATAATAAATGTTATTTTATGTTTTGGTATCTTAAACCCACAAAATGTCAGGTGGCACAACCGTCCACATGAACTGCCTTAGGAAACTATTTAAAACGATTTCTTAATAATAAGAAATTTAAAATAAAATAAAATACTATGGCATAATTTTATGTTTTATATATGAATTTTATGTTTTATATATGCAAATATATACCACCTGAAAAAAAAAAAGTAAACACTTTGAAGAGTTTTTAACATGTATTTAAGGTGCAAGGAAAATACATTATTACTTTTTACTTGATGGTTACACCGTATGACATTTTCAAGTCATTAAAAGGGGAATTTATGCCTTCTTACAAAGTCTTGATTTTGTTTTTTGGCTCTACTAGAATAGGTTTTCATGACTGACTGTTCAAAAAACACATTATTTTTCATATATTCTCCATTGTTGCAGCTCCTTTCTTCCCAGTCTGTCAGTATCGCTCTGTTTACGAACAGTGTGTTGTGATTGGTCAAGCATTTTGAGTGTGTTTGAAAAATGTCCCGCCCCTTACCATAACCTCAACCAGGCCCCGCCCCTTTATTTTACGTATGCAGTGGACAGGAATGATTTAAATGAGGAATATTGTGACGTGTTCGTTCCCGGGAGAAAACTCAAGACTACTGGAGGCGTTTCAGGGAGTTCAGACACAGTGTTACTGATATAGAGAATAACTCCCGCTGGAGGGACTTTGTGCTTTATTACTTTGCAACATTACACATTAAAGGCCCTGATAAACTCATGGTGAAGTTCTTTTCTGTTGTTTCAAACTCCTGAAGCAAACTTCGTTTTGGCCAGATTTTTTTCGAAATGACATCACACCTTTCGATTTCGATTTCACTTTAAGTATATCGGAGCCTTAAAGAAATTAAAGAATTTTACATGTATAAAAGCATAATAGGACCCCTTTAAGTTAAAATCTTCTAGAAAATGGTGTAAAACATGAGTTCTAAGAACTTGGTACATGTTTTAAACATGTTTTAAACACCATTTATTTATGGTGGACCCTTATAACTCTTAAACCCTCTAACCAGTGCTTTGGTCTTGTGTAGGTTCACTAAGAACCTCTCCCCAGATAAGATCAACCTGAGCACACTGAAGGGAGAGGGTCAGCTGTCCAACCTGGAGCTGGATGAGGAGGTCCTGCAGAACATGCTGGATCTGCCCACCTGGCTGGCCGTCACCCGCGTCTACTGCAACAAGGCTGCTATACGGGTAGGGTGGAGGAATCATCATTAATGTGAGAGGATACTGTCATGAATAACGTCATAGCTTGGAGAACTGTAGTTAAATGTCTTTTTTCCCCCCATGTCAGATACAATGGACGAAGTTGAAGACCAGTCCCATATGTTTGGTAAGAATCTCCCCGAGTGTGTTTCCACTCTTACGTCATGCTTCTCAGTCACATTCTGCCATCCCCATGCTTATCACATGGTCTCCAGTCCCTTTTCACTTCTGCAAAAGTCCCTTTATTTTATTTCTGTGTTTCACTCTGATGTTACAGCGTCTGATAAGGTCAGATAGAGTTCTGTGCAACAGTGACTGCACACTTTTTCAGTGGCTTGATCTACAGCTAATTTCTACATTGGCGTTTCAGCAGTTTTAGTATTTAAACAAACCAATCACATCAGAGATTAATGGCAAAACCGTATTTGAAGCAAAAACAAATGCAAAATATGTGAGAATGAATGAACTACTCTTGTAAGTCATTGCAAATGATAAGGTTGAATAAGTCTGGGACTTTTTGTGGGGTTTTTTAACACTCATGATGCATTCCGATCCATTTAGACTTGTATGAGATACATAGATCATTTAGTTCCCCTACTAAAGACTCACCCATCCCAGAGCGTCACCCCATAAGCACAACCACACTCACTAATGCATACAGTATGCATCGACATGAAATTGAGAGCATTATGAAATATTAGGTGTTATCAACATGTCCATTTATTATAAGCAACACAAGACTTTAACAGCCAATGACATTTACAGCTGGGGAGACTGGACTGATTTTCTACTGTTTAGTGTTAATCACCATCTAATTTATCCAGTTAAGAGCTACATTTAGCCTTAGATGTTGGTCCCTGAAGCACAGGTTTCATCAGCTGACAATTTTTCAACAAAAAAAAAAAAGAAAGAAAGAAACATTATAGGCACAAATACAAATTTACTTTTAGAAATGGTAAAAAAAAAAAAAAAAGGTGTTATTGTTTTGGCAAGTTTACTGTTTAAATTAAAACATGTATGAAAACTTGTGTGATATTTTATTATTATTATTATTATTTTAAAATGAATTTTACTGTGCAATTTCTTTCTAATTTCTTTGAGTTAGACCGAACTTTTATTTTGGTGGGTTGTAGACATTTGAGTTTCTGTGTGTTTTAATAAACTATTATTATTATTATTAGTCCTACTTGAAGTATACTCTACTGTGCAATAGTAATATATTTCTGAAATAATTTCTTCAAGTTATACCGAACTTTTATTTTGACAGGTTGTCGTGAAGACATTACAGTTTCTAGTTTTATCAAATGAAATGGTGAAATTCTCGTGGAGTGACTCTCATAGCAGCTCTGCGATGAAAGTGCACATGTGTATCCTATCCTACATCATGTTTCAATACAGTGAAACACCACGAGCGTGAGTCACGCGTGCTTCAGTGTGTGTGTGTGTGTGTGTGTGTGTGTGTGTGTGTGTGTGTGTGTGTGTGTGTGTGTGTGTGTGCGTGCGTGCGTGCGTAGTGGAGCACACATTGAGCGCTCATTCCCAGAGACGCGTAGAACAATTGCAGTCTCTTTTAACTTTAATATTAACAGACACTAGTCCATATCGAGATTTGATTCATTGTACAGCCCTACTTTTGATTTATTCATTCAAAAATAGCCAAATTCCGTGACGTTCTGCTTAGCAAGCTCCATTTGTGACTGGATTCCGTGATTCGGTGTCGCTTCGCAAACACAGACGGGGTGAATATGAATGAAAGTGAAAGTTCTGACACAAAACGAAGTTGTTGCGTATCCTCACGATTTTTTAAGTGGGTATACGGAAATCCTTGGCCTTTTCTAGTGGGTATAGGAGGATCTTTGTTGACATCTTTGTACGCATGCGCGAGTGGTTGTGTGGCAACAAAACAAACAGTATTGCGGGCAGTAAAGACGCGACGAGCATTTTCAAGAGAGTTAGCGGGCGAAATCCACAATATATAAGCACTTTAACATCTGAAGACCGGAGGAGGTTTGGAGAGAAGCTCAAAATTTGTATTGGTGACAAAATCGAAGTTATTCAAAGCCCATATGAGATCTGGGATGACAAAAAACGTTGGTCCGACTCGCCCGTGTCTTGGCCACCAATCTGCTGGGGAGACATTTATTCTTATTTAATAGAAACCCCTGGACCCTTCACTCATGAAAGATTAAAGGCTTTCAAAAGATTATTTTGTTTTTTCGAAAAGTTGGGCCGATCTTTTCTGCCAAACAGAAAGCAGTGATCGTGCTAAAAGCAGAGGTTAGAACAGACTTTTCTTTTGCTTTTAAGTTTTGCGATCCAGAATAGCCCATTTTGATGTGAGGAACATAGTCTGGGTGCTGTGGATCGCGGTTTGGGACACCTGAATCAGAACGCGAAAACATATGACTCGGTTGATTTGACTCAGTTTTATTATTTTTTTCTTCTATAAATACATAGTCACTAAGACTTAGGCCTACCATGAACAAAATGAGCCTCACAAACTCGATCAGTAACGTTAGCTGCAGGAATCCAGGCTTTCTTCGGAGCGTCCAGGTTCAATCGCCTAATTGCACGCAACCATTTCTTTCGTTTTTCGCGATCCTTTTCGGAGGGAATTCGAAAAAACTTTTTATCAGGCCCCCAACGAGCCGTACTCGACCACACAGCAAGAGTGAACCATCCTCTTCTCTAAATCCTCCTCCAAACGTGCAAAACAATCAAATTACAGGTATCTAGAGGTATCTAGCGGTGTTTCCTGCCACACGATTCCCATGATGCAACGCGACAAACATAAACAATGACGTCACAAAAGATCCGCCTATACGGCGTATACCTGCGTATCACGTAGACTACACCACTGGTTGCACCTCCATCTTGAAAATACATTAGCCTAAGAGGGACATACCTGGAATTTCAAGCTTCGCCTTCCACGTTTTTACACTCAGTGGCACCGTGACGAATGCGAGGGGGAGATTACTCACGACTGCCGGCAGATTTGAAATAATACGGCCACCGTAGGAGCTAAAACGCCCTCGGAATGGGAGGGGCTAGACGGGCTCTGGTAATATTCAGTTGGTAGTCATATACAATTTCACCGCTAGATGGGAGAAAATCCTACACAGTGTAGCTTTAAGATATAATCATAAAATAACATTATTAACTGAGGCCGTAACGTGATCTTGTGTAATTATTTTTATTTATTTTGAATATATGAGTTAAATTTGTCTCAATTACTTCTGTAATATATATTTCATATATCACACACTTTTGCGTCTGAATTTTGTTGATAAACATGAGTATTGATGAACCATTGCAGCGTGAATTGATCACCATTTTCATCTAAAAGTGAAAAAGGTAAATATAATTGTTTAAAAAAAAAAGGTTTTCTTGCATTGCAGTGATTTTCTTTAGTTCATGTAAAATGTGAAGTTTCAAAGAATTTCTAATTTTATGATGAATAAAAAGGGGGTTAATGTAGTAATAGCATGGTAATAACCTTCAAAATGTTAATATTTTTGCATTTCAACATGTTAATGAGAAGTTATTAATCAGATACAATATGGTTTTAGTTGAAACATTAAGTTAAGCTTGTGTTCGGAACAGACCCAGTGAGAAAAAATTGTATGCAGATTCTGAATCCATGTTGTGTATTAATACTCTACCACTATACATTAGATTATTAAATAGTTAAAGTTAGCTAGTGTTACTTAAAACTTCACTCCGAAGATTTCAGGGAGATTCCCGTTTCCATATTCTATAGATAATGTATGTCTTGAGAAGTGTAGATCATAATAAAACAAGTGACTATTCTGTTTCTTCTCCTTTTGCAGTTCCTGGATAAAGTAGAAGTTGAAATGAGAACCTGTGAAGAACCACGGCCCCCAAACGGCCCTTCTCCGATAGCCATCACTGCAGGCCAAAGGTCAGCGTGATCTGCCGTCCTCCTTTTAGCATACAAATGCACAGTGGTTTACAAATCATACAGAGAGTGTTGAAAGCTCCCTATGATGTCCTCTCCATCATACACAGTGACATTTAGATTCATTAGTGGTACTTGCTAAGTCAAGCATCAATTCTGTTATTTGTTCAAACTCTTAATGCCAAGTATTGGCAGAGTAAAACATATCGCACAAATGTTCTACAAACAAATGATTCCTCAAAAGGTGGCCATAAATTAGATCCCATATAAGCTATGAAGTGGGGACTAGGGATGTCAATTTTCACAAATTCCCATGATCGATCGTCGTTTAAATTAACGATCAATTAATCGATTAATCGTTAGCCTTAATACTGCGATATGCGTCTACTGCAGTGGCTATGACAGCATGACAGGGTCTGCAAATGCTGCTTAAAACGCTATATGTTCCTCACCAAATCAATTAGAATGGTTTTAAATATAAATAAAGGGCTAGTAGGATTGTAAAATGTTTCGATGTGATTGATAATTAAATTAATTATTTAATAATCAAATATAACTACTAATACAACGTGTCACCAACGCCGCCTCATATGCGCTTAGAATGTGTGACTGTTGTGGACGCGCTCTTCCTGGAACAACTGCACGCGCTGAATGAATCTGCTACCGTTAAACTGGAGCACTTTGCTAGCACGTTATTTATCTAAAAGAAACGCGTCCTATATGAGATTAATCAGTTATATTCAAAATAAACATAATATTACAAATTATATCTGCACAAAATGACGCAAATTCATGCACAAGTGAACTTGAACTAAGTTACGTGCCATTCATTCAGAACTACTCATGTTGTGGACGCGCTCTTCCTGGAGCAACGCGACGCGGCAACTAAACCCAAATAATTCACAATGGTTTATTACAATATTGTTCTCTTTATATTGTTATGTGATATTACAGTCCCAATAGTCATTATTAGTCGTGCACTGCCGTTTGAGCTGCGCGCGCTGAAGCTGACGCTTTACTACAGAGTTAATTCTTAACCAAATGCATCCAATATGAGATAAATCAGATATAGATAGGCCTACAGAAAATAAACAGTATTACAACTTACATTTGCACAAAACAAAAGGCTGCGAATGCACACGCAAACGTATAGTCATGATGAAGGTGTAAAATGGTCCCAAACATAACTCCGGCGCGCTCGCTTTACATGTTTCGCGGTTGAGCAGCGCGCACGCGCATGAAGACCTGCTTAATCGATGATCGATAAGTTGTATCGATTAAATGTATTATCGACAATTAATCGATCGTCGATTAATCGTTGACATCCCTAGTGGGGACACAAGCCAAATCACAATATAACACAATATTTATAGTTAAATTATTCATTTTGTCTTTATTCATTAAAATGCATAATATCAGCGTCATATCATATGTAAACATGCAGTTATAATAGTCATTACAATTCAAATCTAACCTTTTTATCATAGTTAAAATCTATATATCGTTCCCAACAAAAGTATTGTTTAGCGTAACACATTTAGAAGATTAGTGAACAGGCTGTCGATTACTTAAATGTTAAGGTGTTTCCTCACAAAAGCATTTTATTCAGTGTAGTGAAGATTTTCTCCATTGACATCCATTCATAAAAAACGGCCTCTGCTCTCCTTTCCTGTGTACCAGCGTTAGCATTAGCCGTTACGTTTTTTTTGGCTAAAGGTTGCAGGCTTGTCATCTAGTGGCTTTGCCTCTACTGTGTGTATTCATGTGTTTTGAAGGAGGCGTGGCTTTGAGATGCTCTGAAAAGGGAGAGTGGGATCTTAAGGTAGGGACACACCAAACCGACGGCAAAGAACTAGCGCTGATGAAAGCCGACTGTGTTGTCGCCTCGCGTCGCCTGCGTCGGGGGAAAAAGCTGCACTTTAACACACCGAGAGAACTATAGCCGACTGTCAGCTAGCATGCATGTTCTGTGCCTGCGTGTAAATGAGACAACTGTCTATTTCTGCAAATATATTCATCTATATTCATCATTTAAAAAGGGAAACTGACACTGCCGGCTGCAGATACACAACTGTAAACAAAGCAGCGCGTGCTAATCGTTTTGAATATCAATCCTGCTGATCACTTTCTTTATTCCACTCCGCTCATGTTAATATTGAAATATTCGCCCAGGAACACTCAGGTAAGATGACGTAACATCAGAACATCCTTCCGTCTGTACCATCTCGACTTCTTCGCTCCTCCTTCCGTCTGTACCGTCTTGACTTCTTCGCTCGCTGTTTTGCTTTTATTTTTGTGCACTGACTTGTTCGCTAAGCTGAACAGCCAATCAGAGCACTCTCACCGACGGCCCGACGCCGATTCTACATGCCAAAACAAACCTGACGCCGTTCGACTAAAGCCAACGGCTCTAAACAACCATGTCGGCCGCCGCTCAAAAACCATTGGTGTGTCCCCTGGCTTTATGCTTTCAAAGCTAGCTTGCTATTGCTAGCTTCTCAGAAATTGCCTACCCTACCTTTAAACGTATTAATTTCAGTTAGTTTCCCAGGCAACTTTTTTTTTTACATTTTAAGTTGTTCATCTAATTCTCTTATTTTATTTCAGTTATTGAAAAGTTTTAGTGAACAATAACAAGACTGGATTGATCGTTCTGTCTAACGTATGTTTGCGGTCTGTCTCTGGCCTCTGCAGTGAGTACGGCTTCGCTGAGAAGGTTGTGGAAGGAATGTCTGTGATCATCAACTCCATCACGATTAAAGTTCAGGCCCGAGCGTTTCACGCCTCCTTCGAGCTCTGGCAGCTCCAGGGCTGCAGCCTCAACCCCAAATGGCAGAAGAGCGACCTTCGGCACACACGCATTACTCATCCTAAGAGAGGAGAGGTACAGTACAGACGGCAGTGAAAGTGCCATACAACAGTAAGAACAGGTGTACGGTGTTCATGTTGACCCCTCAGTTTGACATGTACGACACCTACTGGAAGAAGCACCCGAGGTTATGTCGCATTTAGCTTGAATAATTGCAAAAAAATGTCCTCATTAGGTTTTTGTGGCATTAAAAGGGATTGCCCTGGTTAAAACACCGTTCAGTATGAACTGTCAGCTTCTTCATTTTAAAGAGCAAGTGAATCATACAAGGGAGAAAACTAGCATTAGTTACATGATCTAAAAGGGGACAAAAGCAGCACAGATCAACATCTGTCAGATCAAAGTGTTTCTACACTTCACTTCTCCTCCATTAGTTCCTCTTTCACTTGCTTTTCTCCACTCACTGAAGCACATGCTCATGAGAAGTCCCCTCTTAATTACTTTTCCAGACCAGCATTAGGTAATGAAATCCGGCCAATCATTTTGATATATGGACTGAGTATTCAGGTTGCCAGATCTTCTAAATGAGCTGTAATGCAGTTAGATGTGAGATGGATGTTACACTCAGAGATGACCTCTCCTGCTTTCTTAATATAGAGCTGTGCTTCTGCTCGCCCTTCAGGGTTACGCCGCCCACTGAGGCACAGTCAGTGGTGAAGAAAGCCAAATGCTCCGATTGTAATGTGTCTTTTTTTAGCCATCATGAAATCAAAACTGACACTATTTCCATGGTATCACTTTAGGTTACACTTTATTTTAAGGTGTCGTTGTTACAGTGTAATTATATAAGTACTGAGTAATATTAAGCAACTACACGTACTTACTATAGGGTTAAGGTAGGATTATGATTTGGTAGAGGGTTAGTTGCATGTTATTATGCATAATTGACTGTAATTACTGTGGTAAGTACATGTAACATATGTTACAAGGACACTGTACCACACTTTATTTTACAGTCCTGTTCCACATGTACATACTATGTACTTATTATAGCAATTACAATAACTGGGTAATAACCAGGAACTACCCCTGAGCCTAACCTTAACCCATGTAGTTACCTTATATTACCAGTACTTTCTTAGGTTAGTTTACTGTAAAATAGAGTGTAACCATTTTCATAATACACTTGTCTGACAGTTTTCTCGACTGCTGTTATATACACAATATGTAAATATATAAGAATGTTCATAAATCAAAATTTATAACATCTAAATCGCATTGGCTGCAATTATCAAACCGCAAACTCTACAATTTAATTAAAAAATATAAATGCACTGTGGGTTTAAGAGTTAATTTGGCACTGTGAGCAGTTCATGATCGAATGCTTCACACAAACCCCATCTCTGCATGTGCACTTGCACTCAAAAAATTAATTTTTGCCTCTTGTTAAATTTAATGAATTAAAATAAGCTAAAGTAACACGATTGTTCAATATTTTGTCACAACTTAATTTAATTGTGTTCAATCAACCTAATATATTTAAAACTGAAGTTTACTTAATTTGTGTGAAAACTACATGAATCATTTTTGTTGACAACTAACTGGGCAGTGGATCTGTAGTTCCCAGCATGCTTTGCAAGGGACTGCATTAGGAGGGTAAATTTATGGATTAAAGTGTTATTTTATGTGTTTTTCTGTAAATGGAAAGATGTTGTTAATGTTAGTGTTTAATATTCAGTTATGTTAGAAACTTAGAGGACTTTCTGTAATGTTTTTGAATTTTGTGGTTACCATTATGCAGAAGAGTGGCGACTGTGTTTAGTTTAGGGCTGTGGGCACTCAGTATACACTATACATGCACAAAACCTCTTTTGCAGACTTGCATAAGTAATATTCAATATTACTCTGTAAAAAGTGGTTTTAATTTAATTGAACACTAGTAGCTTCTATCATTGGAAATAACTGTAGAGTCAAATTAGCTAAAATTATAATGTTGGCGATTTTAGGCAGAGCAAAAATATAATGTAGTCAACCTGACAAAACTTTATCTAGCAGGAATGACTAAATTAATTTAAGTTCATACAACAAGATTACAATAAATCATTTCAAACAAATAAGATTTTGTTGGAAAAATGTAATTCATTTTCGCGGAAAAGTTTTCCTTAATTTAATTTAATCAAGTTCAACAGCTTATTTGTTTGAGTGTGGGTCGCTTATATCGTGCATTTGATTTCACCAGATTTAAAATGAGATATATAAACCTGTAGCCAAGCATGGAGGGCTACCTGCAGGTTTCCTCCTAAATAAAAGCATGAGGGGTTTAATGATTGAAAAAAAAAAAAAATAAATAGATGTAAAATATTAGAATTAGAATTTTACATTTATACCATACTTTTTTTTTTTTTTTATGCCCAATTATTTTTATTTTACATTACTATAGTTTTATTACAATAGTAATATATTTCCATTTTTATTTTCATGATAATCACAATAAAAATCATAATAATAATTATTTTATAGTATTTTTGAATGGGTCAACAACAGTGAAATTGTGGCCTATTATAACAGTCATAACTCTGTTCATGAACACTCAAATTTTAAGTTTTTCCCAAATCGTTAATCCCTTAAAGGCATAGTTCACCCAAAAATCATAATTTACTCACCCTCAAGTTGTTTTAAACATGTATGAGTTTCTTCTACTGAACACAAAATATATTTTGAAGAATGTGAGTAACCAGACAGTTAACTTTCATAGTAAGGAAAATATATATATTTCTATTTTATAAAAATATAAATATATTTTTAAATAACGATATTTAACGGTTATATTTTTGGATGAACTAAGTAACCCAAAGTAAGTGGTTGGCACTTTTTTCTGCTTTTTCTTATTATTTTTATTTTCTATGCAAATTCTAGAATGATTAATTTTCCAAAGTCATATATTTTAAATCTCAGTTTTTTTCATATCGCAATATATATTGCTGAAAATCAAAATATCGCAACGAAAAAACTGTGCAGCCCTACTACTCTTGTAGGCAATACAGCCTTTCTTAAGTCTTGCACATAGGCTAGGCAGTAATTCAATGACAGTTTACATGTAAGTGCAATACAAGTTATGACAATAATAGAAAGCAAAGATGGATTTTAAAAGGAAAAATGTTTTATTTTTAAGAAAGTCCATTCGATTGCCATCTTGGCAATGCCCTATTACCAGTCTTTAAACTCTACTTCAATGTGGAAAGATTAAAATCTCCACGATTGCTCTCCAAGCTTGCATTAGTGACATGACTTGCCTGTGTGTGTGTTTTTCATGGAGTGTGATGGCTTATACTCTGGTGTCCTGCAGGTCCTGACGTTCAAGGAGATCAACTGGCAGAGTCTGCGCATTGAGGCCGATGCGATAGAGAGTGACGAGCAGGATCTGGGCAGCACGCCACTGCGCCTCATTACCAACCAAGGGCGTATACGCATCGCTCTCAAACGCAGGGTACACTTTTCAGATTTATTTACAAATCCTCTTCACAGAAAAACCCTCTTCATCACTTGTTTGCCAAAGTCACATGAGAAAATTTTAAACTTGTCCAAGGTTTTTGCCTGATTGTAAAGTTTGCAGTCATGAGTCACATGATGAATCAAAGCTCATCACAAGCAGCTTTTTCATAAGAAAGTTAATAGCAATATATAGAAGCTGCACAGTGTCATTCACACAAACACTAAACACCATCATGATGATGACACACATGAAACTTAAAAAATGCAATAAACATTAATTTAACAACATTAAATGTAACATAAAACCCTAATGTACATAACTGATTAGAAACAACTTAGAAAAACTATGAAGAAACAGTAATTTTAACAAAAATACATCATATGTGAAGTGTCACGCAGGGAATTGTGAGAATGTAATTTTATATCATTGTATATTTATTGGATTAATTCACAGCCTTTGCGATGTGATAATCACACCAAGCTTATATCATGATTTTGGTTTTATGTCAGTATATCTCACAGCCCTAATCAGAGGGGAACGGCATGTATTCTGTGCTGACGTTACTACCCTCCTCGTCTCAGGTGAAGGACTGTAATGTCTTGGCCTCTAAGCTGCTCTTCATACTGGATGATCTGCTGTGGGTGCTGACAGACTCCCAGCTCAAGGCCATCATCCACTACGCCAAGTCTCTGAGTGAGGCCATGGAGAAGTCCGCGCAGCAGAGGAAGAGCATGGCTGCTGAAACACTACAGGTGCCACACTGGACCCTTTAAATCCCTCTCAGAAATGTTATGAAGACAACTTAAGGGGCTTTCGCACCGGGAAGTTATAGGAACTCAGTTATAGGAACTAGCCACCAGGATGGTTCCCTTAGCCAATAAACGAATGGTTCCCTTAGGAATGTTTTAGTGGTTGCATTCGCACCGTCAGTAGGAACTCTGAAGTGACGTGACGCGCGCTTGTTGTTGTGACTTTTATTTTGACGCGCTGAGAACGCAAGAGCCTGAGTTCACAGCGCTCACATTCTCCGTGTTCATTAGTTTACGATCTGTCTAACAGTCCTGTCTAATACGTTATTATATAGAACTGTTATACATAGAAAGCAGACAGTTGTGAAAAGTTATTAGCGTATGCCGTGTGGTCCAGTGTTGCTGAGCAGAAATACATAATCATAATCATGTTTGGCTTGGTCCCCTCAAAGTTGCGTTGGATTTTCTCCTCAGCGTAAAGTTTAAGAGGTCCATCTATCACTGTTTTCCATGTTCGTAGAGTTAGTTTCTGGAGTGAATATATAGACTATAATCTGTTTGTTTACACTGCTTTTTTTTTTTTTAAATGGCGGGTGCTGGTGTTTCGCGTGTGTTCGGCCAATCAGCGAACACTAACGTCACTGGTAGTTCCTATAGTGCTGGTTTAGACCGACTCTGAAGTATCAGTTCCTCCAATAGGAGTTCCTAGAACTAAAATCGTTCCCAGTTCCTGCGGTGCGAACACGGCAAAATCCGGGAACTTCCGCCAATAGTTCGAGGAACTATGAAAAGGTTCCTCCGGTGCGAAAGCCTCTTTAATGGTTAATGAGATACTCTTATCGGCACATCAGATTTTAAGATCAAAAAGAAAAGGAAACCCTTTGCCCTATACTGCACTGCCTCTGGTTTTGGGGCAAAGGTTGTAGTGAGGCTTTTGAACACAATTGTCATTACAAAACAGCTCAACAAAGTAAATGTTGTGTAAAGCCGTCTATAAGATATTCAATCCCGAGTGTAGCCCATCCTGCGTCAGCCACTCCCTGTGAATGACTCAGACAGTGCCGGAGTGTGTGTTTATGTCTTTGTGTGTTTGTGCAACAGACTGCGCCTCCCTCTCCTGGGATCCACCCTCTGTGGACTGAACCTCCTCCACCCGAAGCGGTCGGGACTCCCGACACACTGGCCCAGTATTTCGACCTCCATGATGTCAGAGAATCATCCTACCACACTTTCATCTCCCGTCTCGACCTGCACATCTGCAACGACAGCAGTTCAGATTCTGGTAATGAATCAGATCACCATTAATTATATTTCTACCCAGTTACTTGAAAGGAATAGTTATTAATTGTGTAATTAATTCACTAGGACCCACTTTATATTGTGTTTTTAACTACTATACACAAACATTTAAATTAATAATTTAATACAATGCACTTTCTGTGTACATACATGTTTAACATTGTCTTTATATTTCAAAATACCTGCATGTAAACACATCTGTTATTAATTACTAATTATAATAATAATAATAATTCATTACATTTATATAGCGCTTTTCTCGGCACTCAAAGCGCTTTACATAGATGGGGGAATCTCCTCAACCACCACCAATGTGCAGCATCCACTTGGATGATGCGACGGCAGCCATATTGCGCCAGAACGCCCACCACACACCAGCTTACTGGTGGAGAGGAGACAGTGATGAAGCCAATCAGTATATGGGGATGATTAGGAGGCCATGATGGACAGAGGCCAAGGGGCAAATTTGGCCAGGATGCCGGGGTTACACCCCTACTCTTTTTCGAAGGACATCCTGGGATTTTTAATGACCACAGAGAGTCAGAGTTTATGAATCTATAATTACATTGTTGACCCTTCCCTTTTAAATAGGGATGTCAATTTACATAGATTTACATAATAGATTGGTTTAAATTAACAATCAATGAATTGATTAATTGTTAACCTTAATTAACCAATTGTATCCCTTAAAACTAATCTTTGTTCACCAAAAGTATATATTTAAAAGTTTTTTCCTTGAAAAAACGTTTGTCATGCCTTAAAAATAGATTGAATGTAACTCTACACCCTTGCCTCATTTAGTATACACGGTTCTATGAATATGCAAATGATCCCCGCCTCCATTCACTCACACCAGCTCACATTGATCTGATTGGTTAAAAGGTAGTTTGTGACGTCAGAAACACCAGCGATTTCAAACCGTGTTTTTAAGACTGCAATTTTAAGGAGAAAATACTCAGCAATGGTGTTGACGTGAATTTGCACATGGTTTGTAATATAAAGCATATAAACACCACATATAAAACTTGATTTACACCACAGGGAGACTTTAAATCTGAAGTGGGGGGTGCTAATAAGTTATCACGTTACTTAACATCCACTTGCTTAACCAACACAAAATAGGTGTAGTTTTAAAGCTTAGAAGCTTGGCTTTAGAGTGAATATAGGGAATATGACCATCACTTAATAAGTGCTTTTAAATTCGCTGGCATGTTAGAAGTGCTCTGTTTTCATAGCGTGAAAAAATAACTGCATGGAAAAAAGTAGTGTGCACATTCAAATAAATACCGTCTTTTGTGTTTAATGGAAAAAAGAGGTTTGGAACCACATGGAGATTAAATAATGACAAAATTGAAAGTTTTGAAGGGAACTATACTTATCTTGTTAGCAGTTAGCTACGTATATCATCATAACACTGACATACCCATGTGATTTATCCTGTACACACAGATGAAGCTCCGCCTCCAGGAACACAGGGTGCGATGCAGCTTACCCTCCGGAAGCTGGGCTGGGATTACTACCCTTTCCACAGACCAGGTGACAGACGTGATTCATATCATACACCCTCTGTTGCCTTGTGGATCTGAGGTTTTAACTTGTACTTTTCTGTCTCTGGCTTTGAGGTCACGCCATATAAATTCGCTTGACTATGTACAGTCCATTCTGCTCACCAATGCTGCATTTATTTGATCAAAAATACAGTAAAAACAGTAATATTCTCAAATATTTTTACACTTTAAAATGACTGTTTTCTGTTGTAAATATATTTTTCTATTTGAATGTATTTTAAAATGTAATTTAGTCAGCATTATTACCCCAGTCTTTAGTGTCACATGACCCTTCAGAAATCATTCTAATATGATGATTTGATGATGAAGAAACAATTTTTATTATCATTTATTATGATTTTATATTTTACTTCCCTCTTCGTCTTTCAATTAAAGTTAGACATCAGCCTTCTTAGTATTCCTCAATCAATTCATTATAAACAATGTAACAAAGAGTTGTTGTTTTTTAAAAAGAAATGTGTTTTCCAATACATTTTTTGTGAATAGTGACCCGAGATGTGTAACAGTGTAAGTATATTTTTTTCTGCACAACAATAATTGAATCTCTGATGACTGAATAAGTGCAATTCACCTTCATTCCTACAAGGTGGCAACGTCTGAGACACAATGATAACCTGAACAAAAGAATAGGAAGAATCATCAGCAAAACTAAATGAAATGGCTCAGTGATTTACTGAAGAGCAAGTACTGAACGCAATCAAATATTAGTGTCACTGTCACTTGATGG
Organism: Leuciscus leuciscus; assembly: GCF_965113295.1. Classification (NCBI taxonomy): domain Eukaryota; kingdom Metazoa; phylum Chordata; class Actinopteri; order Cypriniformes; family Leuciscidae; genus Leuciscus; species Leuciscus leuciscus. Next base: position 27,198,725 of record NC_138742.1, read on the forward strand.
TGGGTCTGGTGAAGCTGTCAGTGATCAAAATACTGATTATGAAGACTTGGAAAATGATAGTTTTGAGAATATGGTTGACATCGCGAAAATGAGTCAGATACTGAATATACAAAGGAAATGAGCTCTGATGATGACACTAGCTAGCTATGTTTCCATCACCCTGTTTTTATGCACATGTTGAAATATCGCATCAGAAACGAGAGATGGAAATGCCAAATTTTCCCGAAAATAAATAAATAATAATAATTCTCAAAAAAGATTTTATGTCTGTTGAGGTGGTTTTTGACTTGTGCAAAAAAGAGTTAATGTGAATAATGGGATTTGCATTTGATAATGGGAAACGCATTTGCCGGATAAGCAGCAGTCATTGGCTGTTTACGCTGATGGTGTTTTATTTACAGTTGGTTAGTAGTTTACCAATAAATACCACCGTCATCTGCTCAAACTTATTTTTTCTGCGACCTTTGATTCGCTTCAGGTTTGGATGGAAACCCAGCTAGTGATGACTGTAAAAAGCATCCGCTCAAATTAAACCCTTTCAAGGTCTATTCTTTAGTAATTGTTACTCTAATATCAGGAGAGTTTTATACTATTGCAGCACCTAGAGAGCCATCCATATTAAATATACTAGATCCCGGTCGCTAAAGACCCAAATATTAATGATTGGCAAAAACTTCATGCATTTGAAGTTTAACATGATATTTTTTGAAATTCAAAAGAACAATATTAATTTGCAATATAATATTTTGTTAACATTATAAATGTCTTTACTGTCACTTTTGATCAATTGAATGCATCCTTGTTGAATACAAGTATTGGCCCCAAACTTTTGAACGGTAATGTTGCTCTGAGCTTTTTGTTTAGGTTGTCACCGTTTTTGAAGTCTTGTTTTTTCCCCTTATTGTAACGACGCAGCGATCGATGTATTGTGTGAATGGTTGACTGCAGGGTAACTGGCAGATGTGTAGTTGAGTGAAGCCAGCTGTTCAGTGACATGTGCTGTGTGCGGGACAGGTGAAGGCTGCCGGCACTGGGAGCGTCACTGCGGGGCGATGGAGTCTCGTGCTCAGTGGGCCGCCAAACTGCTGCAGGAGTTTCAGAGGAGCGTGGAGGATCTGGGCATCCCTGCGCCTCACACAGAACCAAACGTGTCTGCTAAAGACTCTCCAGCCAAAAAAGTCAAGGGTAAACTGTCTATCCATCCCAAATCATCAATACATGTTGGTGTTGTTGTGCATGATTCATCAGTCCACTTTATTGAAAAAAAAACAAGAGGCACAGTTCTTATAATTTTGTAGTCTAAACACTAAAAAATATTTGAAGTGATGCACTGGTTTCTTTAAAAAATGTATCATGTATTTGTCATGAACGTGTCTGGTTTTGTTTTCATTTTGAGAAGTTCTCTTGTTAATTTCATTAATTGAATTTGAATCGGTCTTGTTTTGTTTTGAGCAGACGGGGAATCACTGTCTAATTTCAGTCCTGAACGGACTCAGACCTCGCGCCGGACATCAGCAGCCGCCCCGTCCTCGGGAACCACACTGAAGAAACTTCGCTCCAGCTGTATGGTGATCCGCGTGGACGATCTGGACATCCATCAGGTTTGAGACGTCTCTGCACAAACATAACAAAAGTTATTGAGACACGTTTGACAGTGACAGCCTTTATATGCTTGTATACAGTGCAGATCAAAAGTTTTAATAAATATATTTTCTCATTGCAACATCACCTCTTTTCTCACAGTGTCTGAAACGGTTTGATAAAGAATTCAGACTCTCTTAACCCCTCCTTTCCGAAAACCTACGGTGTTCTGATTGGTCAGATGGCCCAGACAGTTGTGATTGGTCTACTCTGCCCTGATTGGTCAGATGGCCTAGTCTGTTGTGATTGGTCTACTCTGCTATGAATAGTCAGAATTGCCTAGTCTGTTGTGATTGGTCTACTCTGCTCTGATTGGTCAGAATGCCTAGTCTGTTGTGATTGGTCTACTCTGCCCTGATTGGTCAGACGGCCTAGTCTGTTGTGATTGGTCTACTCTGCTATGATTGGTCAGATGGCCCAGTCTGTTGTGATTGGTCTCCCGCTTACAGCATGTGTTGGAAACCAAACGTCCATTACCATATCTGAATTTGGTGTGCTCTTCCACAGCACTTCATACACAATGATACGAACAGTAACGATGGCGCCGGTTTTACCATATCAATTCCAGCCCGAGTCCTCATCCTTTAAAGTGCATCAAAGTGGATTTGACATGAAACAAACTCTTCCAGGCTTCAGCTACAACTACAGTGTTTGAGGGTAAAAATAGACGTTGTTTGCGGGCAGTCAATGAAGACCATAGGCTGGCTTTATGCAAATGTATTACAACCCTATGTAGGTTTTAGCAGGAAGCAAGACTGGAATTACTGATGACTCGTTTCAGCAGCTCCGAATCGATTCTTTATTTTAGGAGACCATAACTTTATTTGTTGTGGACTTTGTTTAAATCTTTGCAGACCTTTTACATTCACAAACAGCTATATTACACACTACATGAAAGGTAATGTTTGAAAAAGCATAATAGGGGCACTTTAAAGTTATATTTACAAATATAACATTTCATTTCCAGGTTTAAATTAGATTTTGAATCTCAGATGTGGATAATGTGTGACTTGAACAACACTGTAGATGTCTAAGCATATTACAGCAAACCGTTAATCATAAAAGCCTGTAATTATGGGTACTTTTGTTCTATTATGCATAGCCTAGACTTACACTGAGACGGCTAAAAGAGGAAGTATGCATTTTGTTATTGCTTTTCCTTACCACAAGCTTTTTATGTGACACACAAGTCAGTTTCATCTAAATTAGTCTCGTCTTGCAAAAGAAACCTGCTTATGTCATCCCTTTTTCATCACAAGGAGAAAGCAGCCTGTGATATGTTGCCGATGTTATGCTTTGGTTAACTACGCTGAGTTCAAGTACAAAAAATGTATTTGATCATTTTCATTGAGATTACATGGTATTTGTTAAATGAGAGTAGAGAACAATAGCCTCGACAAGACAATGTGAGACTTTAATTTTTAACATGATGCATCCTTAGGGCTTTTACATGTCATCAGTGCTGTCAGTTATGATATAATGCTTTTACATGTCATCAGTGCTGTCAGTTATGATATAATGCATGTGTTCACAGTTGTCTCAGTAGCTCAAAAGAGACAGAAGTGTTTACTGTTAAAGCTATAATAACTCAAAGTTGAGTTATCAAGGGTAAATAAACAGATACAATGTGGGAATATAACAGCACTAGATAAATGTTACATTAAATATATGCATTTAGCGCTCACTAAGTATAGAAGTTACTGTATTCAATAGCTCGCTTTTGGAACTGAAATTGCCATTGCTAAATTTTCTGCCACAAACAAACCTGAGTTACACTACTGGTCACATTTTGGTCAAATAAATGCAGCCTTGGTGAGCACAATAGCCAATGAAATTGCACAAGGAAAGATTATGAGGGAAAGGCAGGAAGCTCAAGTCCAAAGAATGTGAATGTTTGTTATTAAAGCCTATCTGTTTCTTTAGGTGTCCACCGGGGGCCGTCACAGCAAGAGAACGCAGTCTCTCCTCTCCTGCAACCGCAAATCCCTTCATCTGCCAGAAAACACTCCTGCAATACACCTTCAGTTCACTGAATACTACTTCCCTGATAAACCTGGACTTCCTGGTGTCTTAGGTAGGGTTTTTCACATTCATTGATCACTATTGTTAATGCATGTCATTTATATTTACAAACTTCCGTCCTCGTAGGACCCCAGTATGAAGTTTGATCTGTCCTGCTTGGAAAGAGTTATCATTTTTATTTTCCACCCATTGTCACATTCTCTCTTTAGTGCCCTGCTCTAATCTTTATGCCCAGCTGAATGGTCTGCAGCTGTGTCTGGATGCTCCAAGCATCTTGTGGATGACTCTGTTTTCACGGGGTCTACACAGGACCCTTGATCAGGTCAAAGCCTTTTACCACCTCCAGGACAGCAGCAAGACAGACGAACACATCGATATCCGCCTGGATGCAACACAGCTAAAGGTAAACCACGAGATCTAACAGGCTTTAAAAGGAATGTCATGTATGGATCAGTATGGATCTTGTAAAGAAGCTTTTGGTGCTAAACATTTGATCATCTGGTGTCATTTACACCTAATGGTTTATAGTTGATATCCCCTCCAATTATGACCTTATAAATCTTTCGAATTTTGTGTTTGAACGTCCGTTTTTTGCGTTAGCTCTGTATTTTTCTATGGCATCGCTGTCGAAGAGTAATTAGCTAGTGAAGGTGATTTACTTGTTGTAGAGGTAACAAAATGTATCATGGGCATTGTAATGTCTGAAGCGGATGTCATAACAAAAATGTCAGTAGACCTGAAAGATTTTAAAACGAGCAGTTCTTTCATAAATCCATAAGATCTTACCTTCATGCTGTGGAAATAAAAACCGCTAGACCGAACACTACGAGCGCAGCGCTGAAAAGGGGCGGGGTTACATAGGGTCTATAGAGCTTAAACACCTGATTGGCTCCTGCATTCAAGAGATCAACAGACATGTTTGTGATTGGCTACATTTCTCAACACTGCAAAAACACGTTGTAAATAAAAATATTTGACGTTCTCCAGAGCGCAAACACAAATACGCACTGGAGCGTTTACCAAATCCGTTTAGTCAATATTAAATTAGTTTAGTATCAACTGAGGGTGCTCTTGCTTTCGTTTGAGGGTGCTAGCTCCTTCTCGCACCCCCGTAGAACCAGGCCTGCCTGTATATCTCACTCTTCTTCTTCTGAATCAGTTTTTGGTTCGTTTTTGGTTTGGTTTATTGTTGCTGCTTAATTACAATGGCGAATCCATCATGGCGGAGAAAATGTATCATAGATGAAGGTTTTAATCACAGGTTAGAATTGTAATCCTTGATTTGTTAATCTGTGTTTTAAATTAAGTGGTGCAACACAACTCGATTTTAATAAAACCCAGATCAACAAATTCTTGATTAGCATTAAACTTTACTTAATTCAATCCTTTTCGGTGCAACCCACCCTTACTCTCTTTGTGCTTTTAATAACATTTTGTGTGTTTTGGTGTTTTGGCTGAAACTTATTTTGTTGTCTTCAGCTGGTCATTCCTCTGGAATCCTCCATTATGGATCACCCAGACCGCCCTCAGTCATTGAGCATCAGTCTTCCTCAAATCGTCCTCAGCAACACGCGTCACTCTCCTCACGGTTCCCCTTCGGACCTCAACAGCACCTACGGCAGCTTCTCTGCCTGTCCTTTCTTCCATCCCACAGCTTGCCAACCATTCCCTCGGGATCAGAGCCTCCTACATCCCCTGCCATCAGCATTCCTTCAACGCTTTCTGGAAGACAAGTCCCTGTCGTTAGAGCACAAACGTCCCTCTCGCTCGCAGGACGTCTGGTCTGTCAGTCTGTCCCGAGTGACTCTAGGCTTTGATGGGGCTCGTCGAGGGCTCAGAGGGAAAACCCTTCCCTTTGTGGAGCCCTTTGCCATGTCTTTGTGGTTGTGCCGCCCTTCTGCCTTCAAAAAAGATTCTCATTGTTCGAGTATAGATGGCGATTCAAAATCCCCCACTGGTTCTAGCAAACATCCTCTCCTTGACTCACCACAGCATGTAAATGACGTCATACCTGATCAATTCGACCAGACCGAGGGTCTAGTCAACTATCCTTTAGCCTCCATCCATATATTGGCCCAATCGATCACTCCAGTTAAAATGTGGCTCAACCACTACCAATTTGTAGCCCTTTTGCGGATGAAGGACTACCTTGCCCGACTTGCTGGAGATTTGACCAAGGACTTCCAGGGTTTGGGACAATCCACACATAAACCTTCAGATCCTCCTTCGGTTTGTGTCTCCGTCCTGATGGAGGCGATAGAGCTTGCTCTACTTCTTCCTCCTGCAACGTGCGAGCCAGAAGAAGCCCATTCCCCAGTGGAAACGGACACTCCCAGCTTGACGGACTCTGATCTCTCGCCATCGCACCATGCTGGTGAGCCTGGCCTGCTGGAGGACAGTGGGACACGAGGGAACGAGGATCAAGAAGATGATGCCGAGCAGGAGGGTTCGGTAGAGGAGGCTTACGAAGCCATTGAAGAGGGAATAGATGGACAAACGGGGCAGGATGGTGACGCTCAAGCCGTTGTTCCTGCCATGTCTCCTCTGCTTTCTCCAGTGAATCCTGCATTACTGTCCCGGCATAGCTCCACTTTCAGCTTGGAGGGGGAGCTATCCAGTGCCCTGAATGCCACCAGAGGGGTCACCAAAGACGCACTCAGTGCCTCCCTGGATCTCACCAAAGGGGCGCTGTCCATCACGAAAGATGCCTTCAGCCTCCTGAGCCGAGGATCTGGCATGACCAAACTCTTCACTCAAAACAAGTAAGACCTCTGAGCCATTTGCATTGTTGAGGTCTTGATCTTAGGATTGCACAGATACAGAAAAATTACAGCTGATACTGATAATAGTCCTATACACAACTCACACTTCATCTCATTCAACTGCCAATGAACTCTTTCCATAGCTAATTAAAGTAGTTGTAAACGCCATCTATTCTATCACTTGGCCATGGTTGATTCCATCTAAGATGATCTGATCTGATCTGAGCCATTTAATTCGTGGTTAAGCTTGAAACAATGTATCTTATGTTCTCTGGCCATCTGGCCATCTTTTAGATGAGCTCACATGTAGGTGCACACAGTACATAATTGAAAAGAGCTGATGCTGTTTGTGGCTGTTCTAGTGAATGCTTATATTTTAAGGAAGACACATTGGTCTGTATTTGAAAGTGTTTGGGCATTGTTACAGTAAATGTTCTCATTTGTTAGTATGTTATCAGTCTAAAAGGTTCATTTGACCCAAAAATTAAAGCACTATTATCTAGCCTGGTAATACCAAACTCTGCTACTTCGCTTTGCTTCGTAGACAGAGTCTGGCATGGCATAATTGAAAAGCGTTTTCTTTCTCGCGGGGGGGCGCTTGTCTGAAGTTTAAAATCATTGGTTACCCGTAAGCCAATCACATAACGTTTGGTTATGGCGTGTGTTATGCGCATGCTCAGCCACATCTAACTTCCACTGTAAACACATGTATGATGCGAAAGCAAAACCATCGAGTGAAATACCGGAGTGAACATGGCTGTGAAAGACTTTTGCAGATTATGTGAAGTAAATCTATGCATCCACGGTACAATCAGCGTCTACGTCACGGCTCTCAGCCCGCCCTCTGTTCGTTGATTGGCCCGGCTGTTTTCAGGCCGGAGGAAAACGGAAAGCTATGACGCTGTCTCAGACTGAGTACAGAAGCGAAATGAAATTGAGCGGAAGTACGAAGTCTGACGTAGTCAGGCTACTATTATCTTTACTCACTCTCATATTATGAGACTTATTATGAGACCCATAAGACTTTCGGTCATCTTCGAAAAGTTTACTATTTAAAAAAAAAAATGCTTTATATGATGAACAGGTTTAATTTAAGCTATTATCCACACATAAACATTGATGAACTCACATAATTTGAACACATCAAATATAAATACAGACAACAGCAGCTCAAACGTGCTTGATTGACGCGTAATAACCAATAAGGTTTGTTCCATGCATCAGGAAAGTTCGATTGAGTTAATATTAAGTATGTGCGATGCTCAGTGTTATATTTAAATAAAAGCCTAAATTAAATTATTTGCAGATTAAACCTCTCTATTCATCTTGATTACGAAGTTTTGGTTGTATGGACTCTCAGTGGAGGGACAGAAATCTCACAGGTTTCTTTTAAAATGTCTTTGTTTGTCGAAGCCAAAAGCCTCGTGAGCAGCGCTCCGACATGTAGCGCGGTTGCACTTCAGACAACCCGAGTTCGAGTCCCGGCTCGTGGAACTTTCCAGATCCCTCCCCCCTCTCTCCCTCCCACTCCACTTCCTGACATTTCTCTTTACTGTCCCATCTCAATAAAGGCAAAAGCGGCAAAAATAAATCTTAAAAAAAATTTTTGTTTGTGTTCCGAAAATAAACTAGTCTTATAGGTCTGGAACGACATGAGGGTCAGTAAATCATGACAGAATTGTTCTTCTTTTCCATGAATTAACCTTTTAACGTGTTTAACATGATATGGCTTCTGTAGGGAGCCAAGCTCACGGCTAGAGGATTCCAGTCCCTCCATCATGGGGAACCTGCGGCTTCACTCCATGAAACAGTCGCCTTCCCAGAATTCCTGTGACAGTGCCATTTTAGAGGGTAGTCTGGCGGACGATGGCTTATCCATTGACAGTGACATCAGTGAAAACTTTGTCATCCTAATGGACTCTGGTACTGAAGCACTTGTATTTTAAAAGCTATAACAATTATATCTGTCAGTGTCTTTAATTGATATATATTTGTGTTGTTGTGATTCAGAGTCTGGTGTGGAGTCTTTGCGTCCTAATGGGACAGGTGTCCTCTCGGGAAGCTGTGTGAGTCCCGCTCCAGGAACAGAAGGTGGGTCATCGGCAGACCTCAGCAGCTCTCTGTCCCAGAGCATTGAAGACATTGCCCAAGATATGGTGAGTTGTATCTAGTGTAATGACATCTAGATGCCTAAACACCTGCCACTTGTCCACTGCCTGGAAGATGTCCACTATAATGCAGTGCTCGTGGTCTAAAAGTCTGAAAAACAGCAAGGTACTATGTTTTATTTATACTTTTATAACTCATTTAATATTTACCAGTCAGACAGCTGCCTTCTAACAATCCGCATCCTTAGAAATGCTTTGAACAACTCAGAACGTCAGTGGAGAAACGCACATAGTTCGTCATAACATCGTAATATACATCACACACGCTATATTGCTAAATGTACCCGATTTTTCATATCAGCAGAAAAAATATACCGGGATAACCTGGCTTCTCTTGAGACTCCCCTGCTTCAGAGCGCTCATAGTTAATGATATGCTAAAGCCCGCCGGCACGTTGATCTGATTGGTTACAAGGTAGTTTGTGACGTCAGAAACACCAGTGATTTCAAACCTCGTTTTCGAGACTGTCTTTGGTTCACTGCAGTTTTAAGGAGAAAATACTCAGCAATGCTGTTGGCTTATGAATTTGCACATGGTTTGTCTTAAAGCATATTAAAAACACTACATAGACAAACAACATTAAAAGCTTGATTTTCACCATATTTAAACACATATTCTACTAAATTGTGCTGGTTTAAAGTCGGCATAAAACAGAAGTTGTGATAGTCTTCTCTTTACTTACTCTTAGTTGGTTGCGTGACTGATGTTTGATGAACGCTCTGCTTTTATTTCAGGTGTCTGTGTTAGTTGTGTGTCTGAGTCGAATGGAGTGCCTGACGGAGATGCGCGGTGAAGATATCGTGGTGGCGCTGGAAGCCCAGGAGCTTGTGCCTAAACAACAGGGCAACCACAAACTCACAGACCTGCTGGCGGGACCGACACTGACGCAGGGTTAGGATGCTAAATGTGTCCATAATTGTGATTGCAGAAGAATTGTCAGGATGTCATTTAGGCTGTGTTTACACTTCAAGGCATAACGCACACGTCCGCTCTTTTTGATTATTTTTGATTATTTTTGTCTCGCCTTTAAGATAACTCTGAGTTTGCATTTATCTCCCGCCCAAACATTCCAAGGATTCCATTGGTAATCACTTTCACTACGAGCGCCACGATTGACCCTCGGCGTTTGAATGCTAATTCAGCTTTTCAGAAGTCGGCAAAAGTACATGCGATGGCAGTTACGATATACTGTATGTGAAATGGACAAACAAAAGACACTTTCAGTTTCTGTGGGAGCGTTTACAGGCCCATCCAACCTGATCTCATGAGAAAACGTAACTATTTTACAGCAATTTGTACAGAAACTAAAATTTTTGAAAAAAGTAACCATGAAGGTCCACACCTAAATCTAGTCGTCAGTGGAGTGTAAGCAGATCGTACGGAAACATATCAATGAGTTAAATGAAGCCACTAATTCACCAAAGCAAAAAATAGTTATGAATTGCCATTAGAGTATGTTGGACACGTCTGCTTCATAAGATCACCCTGTTAAGAAAAGCGATCCCTGTTCGCAAATGTGTTGCTCACGCTATTGCACACAGTTTATGCACAGATCAGGCGATACACACATGTAATACGTCTCTTTTCACTCCCTTGTTATGAAGTCTGTATTCCAAACCACTAATTATTCACAACACACAGGGTATCATATATTTATCTTGGCAACAACCCCTTATAATTGCCTCTCTCGTTCTTTATTTCTATGGTAACTGATTCTCAATCTGCTGTGAACATCATGTCTTTTTAGATATACATGCAGTGTGATACTCAGAACATCTTCACTCTCTGTCTGTCGCTACAGCTGCTGCTTCCTCTCCTCTGTCTCCGGGCCCCCGCTCTCTCTCCCGCCCCCCCGCAGCGGCCCTCAGGCTAGAGATGGGCCCGCGTGCCGCCAGACACTCGCCTCTCTCCGAGAGCGTGGGGTTCATGGAGATGTGCTTGACAGGGTGCAGAGCAGAGCTCCTGGCTTCTACCTTAAACACACTGGGACCCTTCCTGGAGGACGAGTTCAGCGCAGACCCCCAGCCAATGAGACTGTGGTTACGGGACACTGCTATTACACTAAAGGTGAGAACAGTGGTCAAATAATGGGCCACATCTCTCATCATCTCCAGCTAATGGAAGACTAGGGATTCCCTTATAGATTATCTGTTATGTGCATTTACTGTACACGCTACAACATCTTATGTAATAAGACGGGACAAAGGTAATGATGGACATTGTATGATGTTTTCGGTTCTCTTTTTAAGAGTCCAGCATTTCTTAAAGTCTTCCCCCCTTTAAACTCATCTTTGATCACCAAAATGACATATTTAAAAGTTTTTTTTTTCATGCCTTAAAATAGCTTGAATGTAACTCTACACCCTCATTTAGACTTCTCGAACAAGAACAAATGTAGGGCGAAGTTTGATTTTGTTCAAGGGGAATTGATTGGGTGGTCGGGGTTTGCTATTGGTGGATCTCGTGTGAGTGACAGGTCACCCCGCCCTCGTGACAGTAAGACATGACGAAGGCACATCAATTTAAAAAAAATATGTCCATGGATAAACCATATATAATAATAAATACTGCAATATTTAAACTTTAATAACCTTGAGTTTAATTTTTGTATTTGCTCTATCATCGTATATCAACTTACTCCAAAACCCCAAATAACTAAATGCTCTCTGTTTTCTCTCTCTCTCTCTCTCTGTCAGGACGATAATCCACGTATCTTCCCGACTGCTCCTCAACCAGTTCCTGTGCTCTTCTCTCTGGACGGCATTGTGCTGGAGCGTTTGGATGATGGGATACTCCGCTTGAGACGTGAGTCCTTCGGGTTCGGGTTACTGCAGCTGCTCAGATGTTGAGGATGTTCCTGTTGAACTAATGTTTGCCTCCTCTGTTTCACTCTCACACATCAGCTGCAAAGAGCCAATCAGGGATCGAGACAGAAGTGGACCAAGAGAGAGCTGACCAATCCTGCTTCAGAGCTGAGGAGAACAACAAGGTATGGTATATTAGGAGATTAATATGCACAGTTTAACACTGTATTTACTATATTTGGCCTGTTTGAGTTCTGTTTAAGATATTAGAACATATGCCTATTCATTGTAGTTTTCAAATCTCATTTGTGCTCACATTCAATTCAGATATGGCATGTCAAGATGCATAAGGCTGGACATGGAAGAATCAAGGGCATCAAATCTAACGTAATGCATCTTGATGCACCATATTTGAAGTAAACAGTGCGAATGAGTTTTGTACGGAAGCCCATTTCTGCCATGTAAGAAAAATATATATAATTGTGATATAAAAATCATTACCGGTAATATGAAGAAGTAAAAATTGAGATAAAATGTTAAAAATTGAGGTGACTCAATTGAAAATTTTGGGAATTTTACAAATTCATACTATCTCTTAATTTTGACTCCTATCCACTTTGTCATAATTGACTTGCCTGATAATTGTCAATTTTGACGTCATAATTATTTTTGTGAATTTCAACTTAATTTTGACTTTGTCAGAATCTCTAGTTTTTTATTTTTTATTTCAACTGTATGTCATAATTATGACTTAGTATCTCAATTTCAACTTTTTATGTTGTAATTATGACTTTTTACCAAAGCATGATTTTTTTTTGTTTTTTTCTAATCTGGCAAAAATGGACTTTCACATAATTTTGAGGGCAAATATTGAGTTCTTTTTTGGAGGAATTCAGAGTGATAGAGTGATTGTAATTTTCCAGTGCTTGGCTATGATTCCTTTCGAGAATGAGAAGACTTGAACGTCAACCGTGGCATTCGATATCTTAATTACATGTTTGAAGTCTAAACGTTTTTATTATTCATGGGTGAAGGTGTATTGTTGCAAGTTCAACTTCTCTCTAAAATTGTCTCTTTTTAGTATGTTTGTCTGTTTCAAAAGAATGTTTTTGTGCTTCAACTGATCTTGTTTTTTAGTTCAGGATAGGTGTAATATTATGTACGTGTTTCTCCGTTGGTACAGTCTCTGGAGTCCAAACTCACTGACGTCCAGTCGGCTCTGGAGAAAGCTCTGTCGGACCGAGAGCGCCTGCTACAGGAAGTCAGGAAACACAACCCCTCATTCACCTTATGATGTACAAAGGGAAAGAAACCAGACTTCAGTCCAAATGAGGCACAAGCTAACTTGTCTTGTAGATAAACCAGAAGAACAAGACCTTTGCCTTTTCTGACTCAAAGTTCTCGTCCATCCCTTTCTCTAACATCTTGAGTGTAAGACCAGACGCCATCTCTTCTCTTCAGTCTCTGTGAGCGTCCTCCACCCAGTCTTCCAGTACAGTGACTTTTCTCTCTTTGTGACTGAACTACATCGGCTCACTGAGTTTCCAGTTGGAGGAGGACTGAAGTGAAACTCTTTCGCTGCCGCAGACCCTCTTCACTGCACAATAGATCATCTCTTCTCTTCTGGTCAGCATGCTTCTTGCACATTCGTCTTTTTTGATTTCATGACTGGACTATGTAAAGCTTTTAGATTTTATAGACACATCCGAGTGTTGTTTGGTACCAAGGCTTTGTAGTGCTGGTATACAAACTCTGTTCCCAAACCTAGTGAGCAGCCGACATAGACAGGGCTGGGTTGACATTATACACTTTTTTTTTTTATCAATCTTCGTTTTCATTTTGACCCTGTTCACACCTGGTAGACGAGGGCGACACATTCCCGTTCACACCTGGTGTTTTAATCCGTCTCTTTTGTCCACTTTCAACCACTTCTGTCCTGATTTCTTCGAGGGGAGGGTCTATGGGCAGGGAAATTTATGTTTTTTCAGATCTTTCAATCTAATAGATGAAATAAGCTCTCGCAAATAACATATAAACGCGACCGGAGACGACAAGCTCTGAACCGCAAGAGCAGCCGAGCGCTGTGAGTGTGTGTTAGAAATCAGGAAGGATGAGAGAACACTGAGCTTGGTATGTTTTTCATCTTCAAAACAAACTTCTTCAGCCGACAAAGTTTGAATCTCATCAGGCTAGAGCATTTCCTATAATGTTACTCATCAGGTCAGTCTGTGGAGAGAAGACGGTCTTTTGTGGCTGTTTGAACACATTCGTCCACATGAGAGTTTACACTACGAAAGCAATCCGGCAAATGTGTTTTCAACTACCTCTGGAAGTGGTGGAAAGTGGACAAGCTCAAAACGTTTTAGACCAGTTTACTCCTGTATTTAGCGTCGTCCACTTCATCTAAACGACTGAAACGCATCTTTATACCAGGTGTAAACAGGGCCACTGTCAATTTTTGGGATTGACAACACATTTACTTTCAGGTGTGAGTCTTAAAATCTACTATTCACAGAGCAACTTACAGTAGCCTCTAATTAAAAATGTATCTAATAACTGTTAATATCATTCATCATTATATCTAACCAATAAACAGCCATTGAATATGGAATTTGAATTCTTTGAGAAAAGGAATGTTATTTATATATAAACGAATCAATATAGAATTGAATCAAATCTGAATTGGAATTTAATCGATTCGTGGAATCTGTCAATACTCAGCCCTAATAAACACAATATAATAGACGTGTTGTATTAACAAAAGGTACTCCACAAATGATGCTCCTCTCAAAAAATAATAAATCAAAAGTCAAATCAGTCACTTATGAGGTTCCATGACAGCTTACTAGGTTTAGGGAACAGAGCTGTGGATTCGACTAGTGTACTGTATAGTACGTTTGTTTTTATTAGCTGCTATTCGTCTGAATCAGTGCGGTGTGTAGAGCTGAGCTGATGTGTGTGTGTGTGTGTGTGTGTGTGTGTGTGTGTGTGTGTGTGTGTGTGTGTGTGTGTTATTGATGAAAGGAGCTGAAACAAAAGCACTTTGACTTTAATGTTCACTGCTATACATCACCCTTTATCTGAGGTTTAATGTACAACCGATGGTACTTCTATGAACCAACACGTCCTCAGAGTCGTTGTATTGAGATGATGTCCATTTCCTCTAGTTGTAACATCTCACGTCTCATACTGATGATCACAGATTGAAGTAGCATTAGTGCCAATGCTGGTGTTCATACGAGTTACTGCACAGGGACTTTGGTGAAGTTGTGAAGTCACTTTTATTCAGTATTATGTTTGCTTGTGTCAATGTAACACACACTCAGACTGATCTAGATTTGTTACATTGTAACCTGGGTAATTATACCCGACATAGTGTGAATGCAGCATTAATTACAAACATTAGTTTTGTTTAGTGTTTGATCATAGTCTGTTACACTAAATAAGACACTTTGAGACATTTCACTAATCTGTAGAGTTAAAATATTAATGTTTATGCATACTTGAACTTCATTTTTATGAGGAGATGGTTTCTTGTGACTGGATGTTTGTTACGAAGTAGAGCAATGCCATGGGCAATTTTTTGTTTTATATAAAAAATAATAGAAATAATTTAATATTTTTTATTGTTGAGCTAACCCCCTTTTAAAATGTTAAACTAGGAGTTGTGATAAAAGGATGATGTGAAACGTGTTTCTGTTTGATGTCCCGTACGTCATTTAAGTAAGTAAAAGTTATTTACTTTACAACTACAGCTTTTTGACACCTTGAAGTCGTGTATTGTAATGTTTAGGACTGTCACGAAGCTGTCCATGCTAAATCAGTATTATGAGGCTGGTAAATCTTGTGGGTTTGTAGGAAACAGCTGGATGAATGTGACTCCTGTATGTCCAATCAACATCCTTCTGTCTTCAAACATCTGGATTGATTTATCAGCAAGTGTCCTGTTAGTTTCAAACGTTACTGAAAGTGCATTTTCTGTTTCTGTGTCAACCTGTGATGGTTCCAGTGTCTGTGCTTCAGCTTTCAGTGAAATGTGTAGCATTTACATACACTAAACATTCTCTGTTAGTGTATTAAGATATGTCACGTCTTCCAAAACTCTTTGGAAAACTAACGGTTGCAAAAACTGTGAAGACGTTTCCTGTAGATGGTAGTAATTGAAACATTATTCTTACGATCAAAAAACTTCATTCAGTGCATGTGAAAAAAAAAAAAAAGTTGGTGTTTTCTGCATGACTTTTACTTGAAATCTTTCACAAGTGCAACATCATCAAGGTCACAGACTGTTGAGTGAGGATTTTAATTTATACATTTAAGGGTCATTATTTTACTGTTGTAGATGAGTACTGAATATGTGATCAGAATGAGCATAATATGAGCATATGTTAAATATTTACCTGATTTTACTAATTGTATTGATTGTTTTAGCTGTGTGTAGTTGGTACTAAATGAACTTCTAATTCTGTGCAGTTAAATCAGATTATGTGTCCAGTACGACGGATGTTTTAAGTTTGAAGGTGTCAGACGGTGAGGTTGATCTTTTCTCAAGAGCAGGATGATTGGTCTCTTCATCAATCTGGAGAGTGAAAGTAGTTCTAATTAATGATTTTGCGATATATTTGTAAGAAACAGAAATGCCCAGTTTAGATACACACTAATTTTACATTTCTCCTCTAGAGTTTCAGAAAAGATCTGAATAATTCCTCAAACTGTGCTCAGATTTGCCAAGATACCAAAGTCTGTAATCAAGAGTCAGAGATTTCAATATGAACTCAAATATTTCTCAAATTCACAAAATGATGCGAGCTGCCCTCCATATATTGTAACTATTTCTCCAAAGGCATTTTTAGAGAAACATCTGAGTATTTTTTTTTAACAGTGAATACATAATCTTATCCAGAAGATAGCATGATCTGTGGTGTGTCTCTGAACTGAATGTTTTGGGCAGCAAACTCCGCTGGGATCATCAGGTGTACGGGAAGTGTTAAATTGTTGAATTGATTTGTCCTTGATTGTCTTGTTTTTGGTCAATTGAATGTCACATGTTCATCCCAGTAAATGCTCCGCTGACCCGCTGTAGATAAAACAATTATTTTGACCTCTGATCTATTCATTAAAGTAAGCTAATGTCATTTCACATTTTACATCACCACCATTAAAGTCCTGGAACAAAACATTAAAACCAAACTGATATTTTGTTGGTTCTGTGAACCATAACTATGTGAAAATGTCACCAATGATGATCAATAAAATGTTTCTTAAAGTTGAACTTTGTGTATCTTACTCTCTGATGATACACTTATTCAGCCGAGAACTGCATGACCAACATTTTATTAGATAGATGCTGGTACTTTTGTTCAGAACGAGTGTGTGTGTGATATTAATGATGTTAATGTTGAGTAACTAGATTTTTATGTACACTATTGTCATATATTGCCAGTCCCTTTGTCCATCTCTGCTCCACCAACTAAAATAAGTGCAAATTAAGCCAACAAATCCTGCATTCAGAATCGCTTACCAGCATATAACCAGGCCTATTACTCTTTCTGCCATATGATAATTTATGGTAAAAAAAAAAAAAATAGTAAGACTTGTCAACCCGTCCTCATTCCCAGGGCGTCATATACTTACGCTTTTGTCACGTCTGTTGGCGTCTACTACCAACGCACATGTCACCCTTTAGCGTCAATATGAGACGCACAGAGCTTTCCACTAACTCTAATGTAAACCCATCCGCTGTACTATTGGACGCCCAGGGCAACTTCGTCAGTCATCAACTCATTCCAATATAAACCGGATGATAAAAAATGTGCTTGATAATTCTACAAAACATTATGATAATGTAATGGACATTATTTTTTTATTTTTTTTACCTTTTGATGCAGAGAATTTCTTCTCCGCCTCGTATGTCACAGCAACCCACTCGGAAAAGCTTTTGCTGAAGGAATCAGCTGATATTTTGCCAGCCTTTTAGATATAGGACAAACATAGGAGAAAAGTCAGAGGAAAATAATATTTGTGTATGTGTAACTCACCATTAACACTAACTAATAAACATTGCATGCATCTTCATTAAGCTTGGCAAAATTGAAAACTCACTCTTCCGAAGCGCCTTGTTCTTTCATCAAGCATTTTGATGTACGCCTTAAGTGATACACCTGGTGCGGCCATCTTAAGGTCATAGAAAGACTGAAAGACATCAGTGGTATACAGGGTGCAGAAATTCACGGTGCCAGGCCAGTATCCATCACGCTGGATGTCCTCAATGGTGGGGGACCATGTTAGGCAACAGCTGGTGCAACTCAAAGCTGGCAATACAAGGTTGTAGCGGCCTATAGGGAGCATTAATTCAAATTAATAAATTAAGTAATACTGTTAATTTACCTCAACAGAAGAAGGAAACAGGCCGTTGTTTCTAATTCCCTCTTTCTGATAAGTTTAAATGGTTATAGGGAAAAGATTGCAAGAAGATGTTGCGGAAAACACATGATAATGCACTTGAAATGTAGGTACTGCCACCTTGTCGTGCTCGTGCATTACAACAAAATACCGCTTGGATGATACATTGACACACATTGTTATATGGATACAGCCTGGATACACCCACAGTGAAATTGGGCAAAACCCCTTGCATGATGAGTAATCATGAACAACGAGAAGGAAGGGAGGTCAGTGCGCATGTGTGGGCGTAGTGTGTGTGACAGAAGAGAAAGAGAGACGGAGCACCAGCTGTGTCGGTGTTGTGCAGAGTTTTCCGCACCTGGTTGATGGTTGAATCATTTATCACCATTGATGAACCGCGCAAAGAATATTATATCGTTTTTAAACAGTACTTAGAATATACCCGTGAGGAACCGTGATGTGCATGCAATTCTCAGCGGGCACAACTCGGCACACGACTGGCGAGTTGAAAAATGCCAACAATATGCCTCAGTTTAGCTGTAAGTGTACAGGGTAAGTTACAGTGACTAAATAATAGAGACTGCAACTCTGCAGCTTCTCAAGATTAAAGCGAAGCTACCATGTGTAAAATGTCCACTTACCATTTATGGTAATGACAGCCACATTTCTGCCAGGTGACGCATGAATGTTGCCTGTTGAACAGCCACACACACGATCTGGTCTCTGTATAGGTAACAGCCGTGCTATCAAAAAAATTAAATTGTGTATTGTTTAGATACCCAAAAAAAGCACACACACACACTAACTTGTTCTGCAAATATTAACTATTTCTTCAACTAAAAAGATGCATTGCATAGAGAATTTGAAAAACATCAACATTTGGTTTCTTAATGTGAATCCAGTAACAGGAATAGCACACGTTTCATTCATAGTAAGGCATAATACTTGTAATGGTCTTAGCTGCTACCCATTTGCTGGCGCAACTCTGACAAAGGCTGCAAAAATCCTCCAGTTAGTGACTCTCTGTTGTGCAAGACAAAGCGTGAATGAACAGCAGTATCACAGTCCTCACAGAGGAACGGGAAAGGCAGGCAGTCCAGACACCTCACAACAGCTTGTTTGCCACACTGGCACCCACAATGTGGATCTTGGGTAGCCAGCATATTTTCAACAAGAAATGGCCTGGCCTCTTTCCACTTTTGTGAGGACACTTTGTTTCTGATCTCCCAGTCAGTAGCAGGTGACGCCTCACAACAAGTCACGGCTGTATCCTCTAATGTACTGTCTACTCCGTCCTCAAGCAGCTCAAGGAGCTCCTGGCGAAGCACCTCAGTTTCAGATCCTAACAGAAAAAGAATGAAATAAATAAACTTCGCCAATAAACCAGCAGCTCATACATTTCTACCTAAACCAAAACTGTCAAGAAATGACATCTAAACTAATTAAAAGTATAATCTATCCAGGCAATTACAATACACTATGCTTTAATTATGTACCTTTTGTTAGATTGACACTGGCAACAACATCAGTAGGTGCCGCACATCTGGGCTGTTCTGTGTTAACAATCATTTTATTAAGGAAGTACGGGTGGCAAAGACATGCAGGCTTTATAACGGAGACTATCAGTTTTCAGTACAATTCTGACATTAACATTTGCTCTGTTTTAATAACTGATGGTATTTCTGCTGAGACTGCAACCCCTTCAACGTGACATAAGGAGAGAAGAAAGACAATCTGGAACTTTGAAACTCCTTTTCACAGACTTTAATAAGGTTATGGAGATTAAAACCATGTTAATATCAATCTTTATTAGTTTTTCATTAATCACAAATTGTGTTTTTGCTTTACCTGTGCGTTGATGTTGCTTGGTAGTTGGCGCTGAAAATGACATTGAGACAAATTTAGTAATGGAAATTGTTAAGTAAACAAAGGAGACATATAAGTAGGACTACTAACCAGATGGCTTTCCACTGGTTTTCCTACTGGATGAAGGCCTTTTAGGAATAACAAACCCATGCCTGTCACGCTTCTTCCATTGGACAGGGGTTGGCTTGTGTTCCCTCTGTGCCTTGAGTTCCTTCTGAGCCTCACTCTGTGTAATTCAACAAGACACAAAAACGCAACACACCAAATAAAGAGTCAATAATTTAGGTGTCAAATCATTTTCTTAAAACGTTTTGCCATAATGCAACACTTAACTTACCTCCAAAACCTGAAGAAGTCTGTTAGCATCCTGAAGCTCTTCCTCCAACTCCAAATCTTCAGCATCAAATTCCAAACCACTCATTTTTCAACAAACTAAACAGGAGAGATAATATTGACAGAACATGTCTGTAACATTAAAATAAACAGAAACCTTACAATCAAATGCATCTTCATAGTTTGTACTCGGGTGAAAATGTAAAGTAAAACAAATATGAAAATACATGCAAAGTATATAACGTGAGGTTATAATCTCATAAATTAGCCACGTTGGCTTTTTTTTTTTTTTACAAAAATACCTGAATTTTCATTTTACACACTCACTTTAATAACGTTACAATATTATCACATTGTAATGCTCGTTTTGTGGCCCGTACAATTAATTAATTTTGCCCCAACTTCACAACAGATTGCAACAGTCTTCTCCACAGATTAACCTGCCGCCATGTGTTTCCCTTACGGTAGAATTTAGCTAGCAAGCCCGTTAGGCGTTAGCTAGTTTAAATTGGCTTAAACTACTTTGAGAACGAGTCAAAGATTTACATTTAAATTTTTTAACTTCTTGAAAAAGGTTTGCAAGATTTTAGCAAATCAAGCCAGACACGTTGTCTTTCTAAAACAGCTGTATATCACCTTCAGAACTTAAATAATAGCCAAAGTTTGACTTACCTGTCTCAGAAAACGGAAGAGAAAGCTCCCATCAAACTCTGGTGCGTTGGTTGCGATTGGGTGAATCCACTGACCCCGTCAGTGTCTCCATAGCAACGGATTATGGGTAGTTCTCTTCTGCCAAAGATTTTATCGAGATTAATTGATTATTAATGGTGAAATGGTAACGTTTGTGGCTAATGGTAGGCTGAATATAAATATTAATAATACAATTATCTTTAAACCAATCAATATTCATGACGCTGTTGTAAAATAACATTTTCATATTGTATTGTAGAATTATCAATCACATTTTTGTGTTGAAATATATCAAAATAAAATGATATATGTTTATATAATATATATTAAAATCAAAAAAAAAATAGTACCGCGGATGGGTTTACATTGGAGCTAGTGGAAAGCTCTGTGCGTCTCATATTGAGGGTGACATGTGCGTTGGAAGCATAGGTTGGAAGTAGACGCCGACGGACGTGACAAAAGCGTAAGTATATTGTTTTATTAGGATCCCCATTAGCGACCCATTTAATGGCAGCTAATCTTCCTGGGGTCCTCTTTAAAATATTCACAACATAAAATTACACAAAGCAATAACAACACAAATTACAATCAAAAGAATTCAAACATTGCAATTACATTCAAAATATTACCAAGTGAAAGAACATAACAATTTCCAGCTTTCACGTGGTCATTTGCAGCAGTTCCTGGGTTACTGTCCTCTTAAATTTGTATTTGTTCTGAATTCTGCGTGATGAGACAGAGAGTCGATTCCAAATAGATATTGCTCTGTAAAGTGATGTGCGTTTCAGAAAATTTGTCCTGGGAGTATGGAGCTTATAATATGACAAAATGATTTGAATTTGAATTGTGTAAATTTGAATTATTTGCAAGTGTAATCTAACTAAATTGAATTTTAGGTGGTTGTTTAAATAGTTCTGAATTTGATTTGTTTTAAACGAATATTGAACGTTTGAAATTTAACAAATTGAAATGTTTTTATGGCTGAATTTTATAGACATGTATTTTCAAACAGCTAGTTTTTTTTGTTCTGAATTCGTATAGTGCAAATATTCAGTTTAAAAAAATACAGATTCAAGTTTTCAAGATGAAGAAATTCGGAACTTCAAATTCAGTTTTCTAAAATTCAAGTTCAAAAATTCAGATCTTACAGAAAGTAGGTCACAGGTCATCCACAGGGAAGAGTAAAGGATCTCAGATAAGTCGAACAGAGCATTTTGGCTGCACTGCAGTAGTTTTCTGCTGCAAACGCGGTGGTGGTTCAAGAGAATCCGTGTATCTTTCGTTCAGTCGTTTTTTTTTTTTTTTTATATTAAGAGTAGAAAAATGAGAAAACAGCTTGAGTATTAGTTTTCTTCTAATATTCTAGTAATAATAGTCCGCTGCAGCAGTTGCACGGAGCTTACAAAACGCGTGTATTGCAACTAGGCTACATTTAATTTTCTCATCAAACAACTAGACTAGCGAATGGCTCGGCACAACAGAAGAGCTTAGACAGAGCTTTCTCTCTGTGTAGACCAGCAGTTGGTCTGAATTTGCCTATTTTCTCGACTGTATAGGCTAAGTCACGTTTTATCATGAAACACGCTCTGATTTATTCCAAAGTGACTCAGGCATATATAATGCATTTAATGTTAAATAATCTAAATGTTGACTTTCAAAAGTAGGCGCGCCTATTCTCTGTATTTTGGTTCATTTTTGGTGAGCGCCAGAAAGATCTAAAGAGACCGAGACGCTAAAGCAGCGCATCATGTTGTTTTATTTATTTTTCAATGGCATGATATTTTGTAGTCATTTTGAATGTACACAAATAAAAATATACATTTTACTGTTTCGGATGATGTCATATTATCTGTATGACTAAATAACAAAGTATTAAGTTATTTCCCAGCAGTGGAACAAATCCAAGTGATGGCGCTCGCGCATCGCGCTCTCACACAACATAGTAGGATATCAGTTCTGGCGTTGCTTCATATCGCAGACTGTTCATTATCAAAATGAAACACAGTCAACCAAACATATAAAAAGTTATTCTGCTTAATTTAATTGGTCTGTTGTACAATATGCTGTGCCGCACACAGTCCTAGGCCTACTTGTTATTCCAAACATTTCCCTTGCTGTGAAGACGCTGATTTAGCCTATAGGTGTATTTTGGGACTCGACTGAAGTATGACGCCTTTTTATTTGTATTATAATATAATATATTAAAATACATAATCTTCTGAGTTTTATGATGTAGGCCTTGTGTGTTTTATTAAAATGTATTATAATTTACATCTCAAAAGGATGCGCTTTGTGCATTCTCTGACATTATATTTATTTATTTAATTAATATTGAGTATCAATTGATGTTAAACAAAACGGTGTGTTATTTTCTCTGGCAACTAAACTTTAAAAAAAACAAAAAAAAAAACTTCCAAAGCAAAGCCATTGTGCGTTCTCTCCTCGCTCCGCAGCTTTCCACACAGATTTTGAGAACTGGCCAGCTAAAAAAAATAGGCCAAAGAAGTAGACTTACGGCTAGTGTCCGGGAAATGCGAGGTATACGTTCATATTTATAAATAAACATAACTGATTTTGTCTACACCTAAATACATTTCCTAATAATAACAGTGATTAAGCCCAAATGTGGGTGGGGGTAATGAACACAATATGTTTTTTTTTGCCCAAATGGTCTCCACTCTATGCATTTTGTAATAATACAGCAACATTTTTTAACTGACCGTATTTGCCAGAAAATAAGTCGCATGCACCTGAGTGCAAGTCACACCGGATCATGTTGAGAGAGAAAGGCGTCATAATTATTTGTATTTTTTTTTTATATTAGCCTATTCAGCAATAGTGTAAAAGACCTGTAAATAAAATACAGCATTTACATGATAAACACTATTAACATGTAGGCTATGTGTTGCCTATTTTACTTTCCCTTATGACAAATGAATGCAAAAAACAACAAGAATGAAAAATAAGTATGTAGGCTAGGCTATAATAAAATAATATATAGGCTACAGACTATAAAAATAGCCTATATTGTGCCCTTTATAAACGCCAAGCCTAAACAAATTTATTTAAATCGAAACGGTCGCGCATCTCTCATTCAGTCAAAAGTTTTCATTGCAATGTAACATGTGGATGCTAACTATAAAGAAGGCTTCATACTTCAGTCGAGTCCCAAAATACACGTAGGCCTATAGGCTAAATCAGCGTCTTCACAGCAAGGGAAATGTTTGGAGTGGGACTGTGTGCGGCAC
Organism: Leuciscus leuciscus; assembly: GCF_965113295.1. Lineage (NCBI taxonomy): Eukaryota > Metazoa > Chordata > Actinopteri > Cypriniformes > Leuciscidae > Leuciscus > Leuciscus leuciscus. The sequence goes on from NC_138742.1 coordinate 27,222,664, forward strand.
AGCTTGCCCTTTATATTGTACAACAGACCAATTAAATTATGCAGAATAACTTTTTATATGTTTGGTTGACTGTGTTTCATTTTGATAATGAGCAGTCTGCGATATGAAGCAACGCCAGAACTGATATCCTACTATGTTGTGTGAGAGCGCGATGCGCGAGCGCCATCACTTGGATTTGTTCCACTGCTGGGAAATAACTTAATACTCTGTTATTTCATACAGATAATATGACATCATCCGAAACAGTAAAATGTATATTTTTATTTGTGTACATTCAAAATGACTACAAAATATCATGCCATTGAAAAATAAATAAAACAACATGATGCGCTGCTTTAGCGCGTCTCGGTCTCTTTAGATCTTTCTGGCGCTCACCAAAAATGAACCAAAATACAGAGAATAGGCGCGCCTACTTTTGAAAGTCAACATTTAGATTATTTAACATTAAATGCATTATATATGCCTGAGTCACTTTGGAATAAATCAGAGCGTGTTTCATGATAAAACGTGACTTAGCCTATACAGTCGAGAAAATAGGCAAATTCAGACCAACTGCTGGTCTACACAGAGAGAAAGCCCTTTCTAAGCTCTTCTGTTGTGCCGAGCCATTCGTTAGTCTAGTTGTTTGATGAGAAAATTAAATGTAGCCTATAGTTGCAATACACGCGTTTTGTAAGCTCCGTGCAACAGCTGCAGCGGACTATTATTACTAGAATATTAGAAGAAATCTAATACTCAAGCTGTTTTCTCATTTTTCTACTCTTAATATTAAATAAAAAAAAACGACTGAACGAAAGATACAAGGATTCTCTTGAACCACCACCGCGTTTGCAGCAGAAAACTACTGCAGTGCAGCCAAAATGCTCTGTTCGACTTATCTGAGATCCTTTACTCTTCCCTGTGGATGACCTGTGACCTAGCCTACTTTCTGTAAGATCTGAATTTTTGAACTTGAATTTTTGAACTTGAATTTTAGAAAACTGAATTTGAAGTTCCGAATTTCTTCATCTTGAAAACTTGAATCTGTATTTTTTTAAACTGAATATTTGCACTATACGAATTCAGAACAAAAAAACTAGCTGTTTGAAAATACATGTCTATAAAATTCAGCCATAAAAACATTTCAATTTGTTAAATTTCAAACGTTCAATATTCGTTTAAAACAAATCAAATTCAGAACTATTTAAACTACCACCTAAAATTCAATTTAGTTAGATTACACTTGCAAATAATTCAAATTTACACAATTCAAATTCAAATCATTTTGTCATATTATAAGCTCCATATGGGAAGCGGAAGTTTTATATCACCACATAGTGCCTGCCTGGTGGCATATAGGTGTCCACTTCCTACAAAAAAAAGCTGCTCAGAGAGAAACTGTGGCTGTTTCATAAATACTGCATTCCACAATATTGAAGTTAATCGTAGTTTAATTTTGTCGTCAACTGTGAGCCAAGAAAGGCGTTTATGCATCAAGGCCACGTTAGTCTTAAGAGAGCACTGGAGGACAGTCCTCGCTGCCCTATTTTGTGCCACTTGAAGCTTACGAAGGTCTTTTTGTGATGCAGACGACCATATAATTGGACAGTTTTCTAAATGGCACAGAACAAGAGACTGGACAACCTGTTTAGCAATGGACATAGGAATATATGACACACATTTTCTGGACATTGCAATACCATTCCCCATTTTAGGTATCATTCCATCAATATGAGCTGACCAAGACAAGTAAGAATCCAAGGTGACACCCAGTAACCTGGCTTGCATCACTTGTCTTAGCTGCAGCCCATTGACTGACAAGTTCAGAGAGGGCTGGGTAGTTAGTTTTGATCTTTTCCAGAATATCATAGATGTTGATTTGTCTACATTTAAAACTAATTTGTTATCTTTTACCCACTTGCTTATATTCTGCAAGTCATGATTTAATAGATTTGAAACATCATGAGGAGTTTTTGCAGAACAGTACAGTGTGGAATCATCTGCATACATAACAACAGTTGAATGTTTCACAATAAAAGGTAAATCATTTGTAAAAATCGAGTATAGCAAAGGCCCAAGGCAGCTACCCTGGGGCACACCACAATGTATTGTCTTAATAGATGAATATTGACCATTAAAGAACACCCGCTGCTTCCTATTGGATAGGTAACTCCCCATCCATGACAGAGACGAAGGTGTAAAACCATAGCATTCTAATTTTTGAAGCAGTATTTTGTGATCTATCAGGTCAAACGCTGCACTGAAGTCCAACATCACTGCTCCTACTAATCTGTTTGCATCAATTTCTTCTAACCAACTGTCGGTCATATGAGTTAAAGCAGTGCATGTGGAGTGACCCTCTCGATATGCATGCTGGTACTTGGTGATTAGTCTATTAGAAAAAAAATATTTATAAACTTGTTCAAAAGCAATCTTTTCCATAACTTTGCTAAGTAAAGGTAATAGACTGATAGGTCGGCTATTCTGTCCTGTAAATATGGCTCTTTTATTTTTAGGCAGTGGTATGATTTTAGCCTCCTTCCATTTCTCTGGAAATATGCCCTGCAACAAACTTAAATTGACCAAATGAGCAATGGGAAAGGACAGAGCTTCAGCTGCCACCCTGATAAGCCTGGAGTCCAAGTGGTCCATGCCTGATGCCTTTCCAGGAAGAGCTGCAAGAATTTTTCCAACAGAACCTCTGTCAACTTGACTGAATGAGAAAGTGACAGAATGGTTCTTCTCACTCATTATCTTACTTAATATTGCATCATAAGATGCTAAAATATTTGGACACATACCAGATCGAAATTTCTCTACCCTACTTATAAAATAATTATTGAAATAATTAGCAATTCCCTCTGAATCTGTAATGAACACTCCATCATTTTCAACATATGAAGCAGCTGAATGCTTACTCCTGCCCATTATTTGATTTAAAGTGTTCCATAGTTTTTTACCATAATTTTTTGCTTCATTAATCTTTTCCTGGAAGTACTCTTTTTTCTTCTTTCTATTCATTTTGACTACTTTATTTCTAAGAGTTCGGTATTGTTTTTGATCAGCTAGTTCGCAAGAAATGTTAGCTTTTGTTTTAGCGTTATCTCTAGACAGCATTACATTTTTAAGATTTTTGTCCAACCAAGGGGCACTTTTATTTCTCACAGCTCTTTGTCTGAGAGGAGCATGCTTGTCAACTATTTTCATTAGTATGTCCATAAACCTATTAAGGGCTAAGTCAGGGTCACGATCTTCACACACTTCTGACCAGTCCACACCTTGAATTTCACCCACATACTGCTCTTGGTTGAAATATCTATAAGTTCTTTTATGAATTATTTTACAGCCACCTTTAGGCAATTTAGTTTTCCTTGTGACTCCTATGATATTATGGTCACTACAACCAGTGGGCACAGAGACTGCTTTGGAGCATTGTTCAAAAGCGTTTGTAAATATATACATGTTGCAGATAACACCAATGTTCTGGTATAGCAACCCTAGTGGGTTGAGTTAGGATTTGTTTTAGGCCACATATTGTAGCTGTAGATTTAAGCTTCTTATACATTGGACAGTTTGGTGACAGCCAGTCAATGTTAAAATCACCTAAAATAAATATCTCTCCGTTTTGATCACAAACAGCATCAAACATTTCACATATGTTATCCAAATATTGAGTATTGGCACTGGGAGGTCTGTATACACACCCAACTAATATAGGCTTTATGTGTGGTATATGAACTTGTACCCATAATGCTTCAATATTCTTGTACCCATAATGCTTCAATATTCTCGAAATGACTTCCATATGAAGTCATTTCGAACATTAACTGGGATGTTATCCTTAACATAGAATGCAACACCACCACCATGTCTATTTCTGTCCCTCCTAAATAATCTATAGCCGTCTATCTTCACATCAACATCCGTGAAGCTAGAATCTAAGTGTGTTTCAGACAAAGCTAGGATTTCAATACTATTGGACTGCAAAATCTGATATATATCATTAGTTTTGTATCTCAAACTGCAGATATTCAAGTGCGCTATTGTAATACCCTTAATTGGAAAAGCTGAATGACACAAGTCAATAGCCATGATCTAAATAACAAGTAAAAACACACAAAAATACAAATAAACAAAACAAAAAGAATGTTTACATACTTCTAACTAGGCTCCTCCACTCTTGGATTTTATGACCAGTTTATCATATTTCAGAGTGGCTATTTCTCCTCTTTCCCGGGCAGCTCGCAGCTTGGGTAGCAGTTCTTTTCTTTTCTTCATTACAGCCTCACAGCCTCAGAGAAGTCCTCATTTATGTAGATGCGTGTGCCTTTTAATTTCTTTGCAGAGGATAAAATGGTCTGCTTGTCCTTGAATCGCAGGAGTTTGACAATTATCTGGCTGGGTCTTCCACCCTCCTGATGCTGGCCAATCCTGTGGGCCCGTTCAATTTCAATATTGTTGTCATTTAGACCCATTTTGCTGACCAACATGTCCTTGATTTTCTTCTCGGATACATCCCAGCTCTCTCCTCTTTCCTCAGAAATGCCATCCACTATAAGGTTGTTTCTTCGTGACTGGTTCTCAATAAAATCCAGCTTTGTAGCCATCTTGTCCAGCTCCTCCTTTGATTTAAGTATTTCCGTTTCAAGCTTCTTCAACTTATTCATTTCCTCTTGTGCTTTAGCCATTTTGTCAACTTTGTCTTGAGTAAATTCCAGGCTGATTTTGATTCCTTGAACATCCTTAAATACATCATCTAAGCGTTTGTTGGTGCCATCAATTATGAGCTGCACAAAAGATTTAAAGTTGTCCTGTTGTTGTTGTAACATATCTTTGTAAAAATCTTTTTGCTGCTCAAGCGTCTGAGTGAAGAGGCTCATGGTCACCAGTGACTCATCCTCTGGTGGTATAGCCTTTGGTTGTCTGGGAGGCATGTTGTTTCTTACCCTGTGCGTCCACCTGGGCCCTGGGTGTAAAACCAAGAAAGTCCTGGGTAGCTCAAGGGCTTCGGCCTACTCCAGAGCTTCGGCCTACTCCAGACCTCACTCCAAACAAACAAGATTTTAAGGATATTCCAGCAATATCTTCACTCAATATTGTAGAACAGGTTGAGTTAGAGGCTCCCTGACACGGATACCAAGAGCAAAATGAAGAAAAAAAGAGGATTTGGGTGATATTTTATAGATTCAAGTGCTCAGTGCTGCAGTGTCTGTATGAACTTGAAGTCAATATGAACCAAAAATGTATATGATGCCCTGGGAATGAGAACGGGTTGCACTTGTATGCTAGTACAGCCTTTCTCAAACTTTTTTCAGTCAGGGCACCTTTCAAAAGTGCATAAAATCTCAAGGCACCCCAGTGTAAAATATAATTTAAAAACACTGCATAACCCAAATGTAAATGCAAATGTCCTGTTTATTTAGACAGGACAGTAATGAACAGAGCATAATACGAACTGTAAATAACAATAATAATAACAACTTTATAGCAACTTTATAGCACCTTTAAAAACACAGGTTTGCAAAGTAATTCACAAAATAATTAATCAGAGACACAAATGCCATAAAACCGTAAGAGGTGGACCGCCCAATACAAGAACCCAACAACAAATCCAGACCAGGAGAACTAAAATGAAGTGCAGGATGCAGTTAAAATAAAATAAAAAGGGGCAGACATGACAAAAATAAATAAAATCAGATACAATACGATAAGAAAAAGATGCATGTTAAAAAATGCACCAGAGATAAGCAGGAATGTTTTTCCATATAGTGCTTGTTTTCATCCGTGCCATATGCGCATGCACACACACACACACCCACATACACCCACACACACAAACAATAATCCGCAACGAGAGAGGGAGAAAGATCTACATGCGCGCATGCAGCGCGCATACGCGCTCACATAAGCCGGGGGTGGGGGTGACCACAATCAATGAGAGACGTGAGCCTGGTGCGACGCACACAGCCGCCCTATCCTGGCAGGGATGGATGAGAGGCAGACACGGAGCTCCTGGTCCACAGTCCTCAGTCGGTCCCTGTACTTGTTCTTGATGTACGTCAGGCTTGAAAAGCTCAGTTCGCACAGATAAGTTGTGGAGAAGGGTAGCAAAATAGCAACAGCGCTACTTGAAGCCACTGGATACTCTTTTTTCACTGAAATCCAAAACCTGTCCAATTCCATGTCACCAAATCTCATTTTCAATGTGCGGTCTTCCCTGATCTCCATCAGTTGCTCCTGTGTTGGCAGTGGCCAGTCCTTTGCGCTCTCCAGAGCGCTTGAACTCCAAGGATCACGGACCCAGTCAAACTGTGCATAAGACTCCGATGGAAAATAATGATTAAATCGCTCATCGAGAGATTTCAGATGCTGGGTTATGAGATCAGAAAGTGTACTGCTGTTTACATGCACATTGCACAGGGGAAACATATCCAGCCTGCCCTGTCCCACAAAGGAACGCCAGAGTGTGAGCTTAGATCTGAAGCCACGCAGTTTGTCAGACGAGGAGAGGAGGTTTTCTTCTTTGCCTTGCATTTTAATGTTCAGCTCATTGAGGTGCTTAAAGATGTCAGCCAATTACGCGAGTTTTAGGCACCATTGCTCATCTGCGAGCAGCTCTGCATATGCAGATTTTTCTTCTGTCAAGAAGACTCTGAGTTCTTCTCTTAACTCGCACAATCGGCCCAAAACCTTCCCCCGTGACAGCCAGCGGACTGCCGTGTGTAGCAACAAGCTCTGATGCTCTGCCCCCATTTCCTCGCACAGAATCGAAAACAGACGGCTCTTTAACGGGCGCGCCTTTATGAAATTAACAATGTCCACTGCTCTGTCAAGCACATCCGAAAGTTCTTTTGGGAGCGTCTTTGCAGCAAGTGCCTCTCTGTGAAGGAAGCAGTGGGTTGTTCGGATGTCAGGGTTTTGCTGTTTGGCCCTGCTAATGAAACCTTTGGCACAGCCCGTCATTGCAGCTGCACCATCAGTACAGATACTAATACAGTTCTTCCAACTCAATCCTCCCTTTTCAAGATACTCAGTTGTCACACGATACATTTCTTCTCATGTTGTTTTGTTTGGCAGCGGTTTGCAAAATAAAAAATTCTTTCTAATACGGTCCCCATCCACAAACCGAACATTTGCCAAGAGCTGAGCGTGCCCACTCACGTCCGTTGACTCATCAAGTTGTAAAGAAAAACTTGTCTTGATTTTCCCGAAAACGACATCTTCAATGTCCACAGACATGTCATTGATTCGCCTCCCTATTGTACAATCCGACAGCGGGACCTTTGAAATTTCTTTTGCAGCTTGAGGCCCTAGCATTTTGTTCACTATTGCTGTACATGCTGGCATAATTACAGTTTCTGCAATAGTGTGAGGCGTCTTTGTTTTAGCTACTATTTCTGCTACAAGGTAGCTAGCTTCCAGTGCCTTCTCCGAGGCTTTAGCGGATTTAATCATCATTTGTTCTTGACGGCTTTGTTGACTTTTCATTCTAACAAAATATTCAGGATCCTTGTCAGCAAGTGATGGATGATTGGTGGTCAGGTGTCTTTTAAGTTTGCTCAGAACCATCCCTTGGTTTGACAGTTTCATCCCACATATTAGACACAAAGGGAGAGGGCATGTTGCATCCCCAGTACTGATGAAGCCAAATTTTAGGTAATTGTCGTTGTATGTTCTCTTTTTAGCCTTGTCTACCTTTGCGACCTTTGGTGCCGACTCAGAGCTGGTGGAGGAAGTAGTAGGCTGAGGCTCCATTTCACAGTAAAAACTGTCCGGTTCTTGTGGGGCTTTTCTTTTAAAAAAACGATCCATGATGCTGTTGCTTGTTTCTTGCTCTTTGTGAAATCAAATGTATTTTCGCGGTTAAATTATGTAGCCAACTGCACAGTCACGCGACCCCGGTGGGGACGTCATGACAGTTACTGATGTGAGACGGATTTTTATGGTTAATTTTTTATATATATTTATCTAAAAGGAATTTACAATTTTATTAATCCGTTCATATGTTTAAAAAGAAGAAGAATGTATTTATGTAAATTCAAATATATTTATATATGAAATGTCAGATTTTAGATATATACACTAGATGTCGCATTGGCTACGGTTTCGTTCCAATGAACTGCAGTAGCCAAGGTGACTTCTATTGTATATATCTATACCCGCCCGCGCTCTCAGATCACTTGGACGTGGCTGTGTACAAGAGGTAAAAACGCTATAAATACTGTTCGTTTTCTCACACAAACCGCTCGTTTCGTGTCTTGGGCCATCAATGTGTACTTACGATGGGGAATTGTTTAATTTGGACGATGGGGAATTGTTTTAATTTGGACTCTGTGCATGCTCTTTGAGACAGTGACCATAGACCTGCATTATATGACTGACAGACAAGAACGGTTTGACCTAAAAATATAAAAATTGAAACTACTGCGGAAAAAAAGACACCTACAAATCTTGGATGCCCTTGAGGTAAGCTAAAACATACCAAAATTTAATTTCAAAGTGAACTATCCCTTTAAGGGTTCTCTTGCCATGAGGTAAGGATCGAACCATTCAAGTGCAATTCTGCTTTTCTGATGATCATTACCTACAGCTGTTTACACATTTCTGATCACCAAGAGAGCAGCATCAAAAGAAAGGAGAGGGATCACCACCTACAGCAGATTAGTGAGGTGGGTGTTGAAAAGAGTTTCTTTGTTAAAGGAACTGTTTAATTTTTGTATTATTTTTTTAAATGGATGTGTAAATGAACAAGACATTGGTGTCATGTCAGATTGTTGGTTTTAAATTGTTGAATTGATTTGTCCTTGTTTACCTTGTTTCTAACTGATCGTCTTGTTTTTGATTAATTGAATGGCATGTGTTCATCCTAGTTCATGTCCCGCTTGACCTGCTGTGGATAAAACATTTATTTTGACCTATGATCTATTCATTAAAGTATGCTAACTGTGTGAAAATGTCACAAATGATGGTCAATAAAATGTTTCTTAAAGTTGAACTTTGTGTATCTCCTGTCAGTTGCAGTTGTGTCATTGTTGGGGTTGTTACTGTATGCCCTTTACACCATTTTCACTAGCAGATGTCACCAGTTTGGATTGCTTTAAAACAGTAAATCATTTCGCAGAGCTGATAGATTTAAAAGTTACAATTAGATATAATTGTAAATATGTACTTGTAAAACATATTTTTAAAAACATTTATTTGAGATTTTTATTTTGGTTGTGATGTATATTTTTGTATGCTCTGCTTCTTTATGTAAAACTGGCACATATAAACAGTGATTTGGGCCACATGAGATGCATTACACTTTCCACAGCAAGATTTCATCACATTACATGCCTACATAACTTTAAAAGTGATTTATTAAATTTTTTTAGCTTTACAAACTCCTCCACAGGTGAAAGTAAAACTTTTAAGCCACCTCATTACATTCACACTTCATACACTAATAGACAGACACAGTTCTCTAAAATTACTGCCTACTTGAGGATGTCAAAACAAATAACTGGATGATAATCTTGTAACTTCCACTGTTACAATATAATTTTAAAATGAGTGTACATTCTTACACAGTCTACACCTTAAAGGGGTCATATAATGCCATTTTTGTACAAGCTAATATGATTCTTTAAGGTCTAAATTAAAAGTTTGTAATATACTTTAATTAAAAATTCTCATTAGTATTGTAAGAAAACACAAATTTTACCTGGTCAAAAACAGCTCTGTTTTCAGCACGCCGTTTGAGTGCATGTGTCTTTAAATGATAATGAGCTTTCCTCACCCCGCCCCTCTGTTCTGTGCGTACACCGTTTGTAACACAATAACACAATAACCATAACGCGTTGTTCATTATAAACGTGGGATTATGAATTATATTGAGAACGTCGTACATAGAAAGAATGCCGTAATGTACCGAGTGTAAACAGCCGCATTCATCGTGAAGCGTGCAAGCGATTTGCAAAGAATAATATTAATATTAATATAAAGGTTAATAAAATGTTACACTCACTTCAGTTCTTCTGGAGGTGCAGCAGGAACACGAATAGTTGGTACCGATCCTTTTTTCAGGAGCAGCTTCTTAGCAAAACCAGCTTTATAACGTTACCCTCGTTTGTAAAGCAGTCTGGCGTGTGAAATGATTCGCGCAAACATGAAAGCATTGCTGTTGATCGTGGGGAATATTCCCTTCGAAAACAAACTCAGCCACTGCGTCTTCAGCGGTTCGGATTTAGGAACATCAAAATGACTGCTGTGTTCGTTATTGCACCCAATAACAGAAGACCACAATCGCTTAGACGCCATTCTGCTCATAGACAGTGCTCCAACGTTTCAACAATGACCGCGCCGGTCCGCGCGGACTTTGATTGACAGTTCGCTCACGAGCGAGGGCGGGTCTGTGTTGAAACGCTGCTGTCAATCAACAATCGTGGGAGGGGCGTCGATTTTGTGACGTCACAAAATTGAACGGCTTGATTTGAGAGAGGGGAAAACATATAAGAATATAAAAAAAACTGGATGGATTTTGATCATTTTATGATGGTTGTGTACAGGCACTGCCAACACACATTTCAGTACAATCAACTTGTAAAAGTGCATGTACCATTATATGACCCCTTTAAGGCTGGAATACACTACACAACTTTTAAAATCTGATCAGATTTTAAAACACTAGGTACCACACTTGCTGACTTTGAAAAACCGGGGATCACTCTAAATTATTGAGGATCAAACACTATCAGAAGTTGTTCCACCAACAAACTCGCACAGAAACACGTGCCTCGTTATAGGAGATGCTTGACATGAAAATAATGCATTCTAAAATCGGCTCATAATGTCAGACATGCTTGATATGCTCCAACTGGACGGATTCATAGTCTTAAGCTAAAACATCAGTCAGTGCCCATCATACATTATGCGATTTTCTTTGAAATCTGTCAACTCTGACTGCTCAAAATTTGCAGATTTGCTCTGACTTTCAGCAACTAGCGTTGACTTGTCCAGAGTGTAAATCTGGGCAAAAAGAAGTCACATTTAAATATTATTCCATTCATTTTTATGAAAATGTGTCATAATTGAGATGTTTCTTAAAAACTCACTGAAATGTTTTGTGTCAATATATATATATATATATATATATATATATATATTGTTGTATTTCCTCTTCCTACATTCTTTCTTGTTCAAGAAGCGGTTTCATTTTGATATACGTCACAATAGTGAAGAAAAGACGATCACAACAGATGTTTATGTAGAATGGTCTACAGTCTTTACAATGGAGGATCTTTTTCTGTTTGTTATGTATTGATTAATTAACCATCAGGTTTATATACTATTATACACTTATACTAGTTACCTTCCTTTGATATTTTGCACTGCATTATAAAGGTAAACTCAGAAACCTTTTAGTTTATATGCAGACTAACATGGCATTATAAGATATGAGCCTAGATTACATTTGTTATTACATATAATATCATTTGTTATTATTAGCCTTTCTATGACTCGCTCACCATGCCACTAGTGTGCTGGCAGTGAAAAGGTTTACACTAATAAGAACAGAAAATGATAAAGAAAACTCTGGGTTCCATCAAAATATTTAATATTCCATTCTTCAAGCCAAAAGATAACATTTTAACATAATGTCCACACACATAAAATGACTGCACATATGCAATTTTCAAAACAAAAACCAAACATTATAAAATATAACAATAAAAAAAGAGAGTCCACAGACATTTCTCTGACCTAGAGATTTTTGAGTCACAGCGAGGAACTGTTCGATATCCTAAAAGTCTTCATTAACATGAATGTATTGTTGTTGTTTATAATTCAGCTGCTATCTCCAGATGACAGACTGAAGGATTAATACATTGTCAACTGTAAACCTCATAATCAAAACAACAGTGCCTCCCAGACACCTCAGAGATCTGGAAAAAGACATGGTCATGACCATATTCCCTCTGCTTATCCACAGAGCCTTTTCCGTGAAGAGGGACTCAAGCTCAGTGGAAGAGGATGTGTTTGTGTTTGGTGTTGGGAATCTGCTCTCGGCTCTTCAGTCTCCTGACGGCTTCTCTCATGTGTTTGGGCTGCAGAGGTGGCGTGTCGCCCCACTTCTCACACACGTCAAGAGCTGGAGTGCAAGAAAAAACAAGAACAACATTATGGAGGCAATCAATGAGGCGTACGGTTTCTAGCTGAATCATACTTCAGTGTCGTACCAACCTTCCTCAACAATCTCCCCAGCAAACACCTTCGAAATTCCAGACATGGCGATGACCACATTTTGAGAGACGGATGATCCTGTGATGGACTGAACTAGCTGGAAGACAGGAACAATCTTTTTCAACAACTTTCAACCTTTTTCATATATATATATATATATATATATATATATATATATATATATATATATATATATATATATTCCAACACCTTGTGGTAAACTTAGATCTTATAAATGTTTACAGGATTCCCATTAGAATTGTTTTTATCATCATTTGGAACCAAACCTAAAGGATCCTAATTAAAATGTGTGTATTAACTTATTATAAATGTTTAATTCCTATACTAACTGTACAACAATAAAATAACGCTTTTCTTTAATTGTCCAGTAGCAAGACATTATTTCAGTAGAAGCAGGGCTGATAACATTTACTATATCATGCAATCAGACTCAAAATATCAAATAAAAATCTTTTTTGATAAAGAGGACTCTCATTTGATCAAATTAAGTTGTTTTAAAGTTGGTCCCATAGGTTGGTCCCATATTATGATTATTTCCAAATGAAATCTTGCACATATTTCTTAAGGATTTCCTGACTGATCCCATAGATGCCAGGTGAGCTAATCACAAACTAGCCCAATGGCCAATCAAAAATAGTCAAACATGATTTTGTGGGGTTTTGGAGTGCCGAAATTGTACGTCTGACCTTCAACAATTTAAAAGTAGCCCAATTCCAGAGGAAAAAAACACGGACAAACACCGACTCCTCCACTTACTCTCTTTATAGCTGCCTTCGGGAAAGCCGAGCGTCTGTACATCTCATAGCGGTTCAGCTGTTCTTCAGAGAATGACGATACTAAAACTCTATGGAACAAAAATGAGGAGTAAACATCAGTCTGTGTAATCTATCAATGGCAGGTTTTTAGGTAAGGTAAGTTTGGCACCTTAATACAGTAAATCAACATGCGTGAATGAATGACAAACAAAACTCACTGCATCTTTTGTATTTCATCTTCATCAACTTTTTGCCGTTTCTCCTTTTTTTTGTCTTGCTCCAATTTCAGTTTTTTAGCAGGAGAGGGGTGAAGAGAAGATCCCTCTTCATCTTCTTCACCAGCAGCAGCAGCGTCTTCAGACCTCTAAAGATAAGACATGAATAAATAAATTTCTATCATATCATTTCTAGTGTTTCTGGATGAGAGGTGGACGGACCGCTTTGCCCTCCTCCTTGGGTCTGCTGTGTACCGCCGAGGGTTCATTGGAGACCCCGCCGCTCCCCGGAGCGTCCCCGGACCCCAGGCTCTTCTGCTCGACTCTGTCCTCGGGCTTCACTCGGTCCGGGTCTGCCATGCTTCGGCTGAGCTGAGGGGCATTCAATAAAGAGGAAGAAGAAATATAACTTAATATAATATGATTTTACATCACGGTATTATAATAAGACAATGTGATGATCATGTTTATTGTGTGCATAGATTTACATTAGACTGGGACCGAAACTGAAACAACATTTTAGACAAAAAGGCCGTGTGTGTGTGTAAATAAACAGTGCAAAATATACATAAAAACAGAGACTTCTCCTAATAACATACCTCAGGCCGACCGCAGGATTGATAATAGTTTTATAAACACGGAATCAAACAACTGTTTGTTTTACGTCTCTACACTCCAGACTGAACCCAGACTCAACAGTCATGACAATTTCCGGGCAATTCCAAAATAAGAGTCCAAATCAGTTTCCATCACTGGGTGGCGCACTTTGCTAGATAACGAACTGTTGCGTAGGAAAAGCAGCTTTGCACAGAGGAATAGACAGAGGAATGCTCCACTGAAACGCATTCATATCCTAACCTACTGTCTAATTGGAGGAAATTGTACAACAACCGCTTAAATAAGTATTTCTTTTGAATCTATTAATTCCAATGACATGCTTAAGCTTTTTTTTTTATTATAAAAAAAAAAAAACAAAAAAAACATAAACATAAACATAAACGTTTGTGATTGGGCCATCCTGACCAGCGCTGAGATAAGTAACAAATGCCACGTGATACACCATTTGCTTATTTCTTCATAAGGAGCGTGAGGGACTATGGTACGGACACTATTTTACACATAGACTGTAAAAAATATATTTTACAGCTAAAAAAAAAAAAAAAAAAAAAATGAGAGAAAGAAAAAGGTAAATTTTGAGTCATTGAGTAGAATTTACACACTGAAATTAGAATTATTATTTAGATCCAATTAATATATTTTTTCTTGCACCCACGTCTCTTTAAACACCACTGAATTTAATCTATAAAATCCATGCTGTTAAAATCAAGGGAATTTATGTCTGAAATTAATATATTTACAAAAATCGATTTTTAGAAGATTTTTTTTTTGGGGGGGGGATTATATACATTTTCTTTTATGTGATGCTTTTTTCATGAAATTTCAAGTGGTAAATCTGTATTTAAAATATCATAATGTATAATCTATAAATGCATGATGGCCAAATTGGTTTATGAATAAAAGAATAGGCCTACTACTACAGGAGCATAAGAGTCAAGAACCCGCTAGAAAATCAATCAAAGACTGTAAATCCTAATGCTCAAAATAATTAATCGGTTTGAGTAGGGTAAACGTAAATTAAACAAATTAGTTCAATCAAATGAACTGAGTATATACCTTTCTCTTTCTTTTGATTTCACAAAACTGACAGATTTGAAGTTTTCTGAGTGTTTCAATGCTTTATTAACTTGTTTCTTTTAACTTAGACAAACTTAAAACTGGGCTGGGATTCCTATTTCCTAGCATGCTTTGACATGACACTTGAAAGGGAGAGTAAATGCTAAAATTAAGTGTAATGTTTTTTTGAAGGGCAGTCAGTGTGATGAGTGGAGCATGAGCTTTGAACAGGTATGTGTTAAATGTTCTATATTGCCTTATTTATAACTTACTTACAATGCATTAATAAGCAATTTAGCATTTACCAGCTAATTAAAGCAAGCTATGTTTCCACTACTATAAATATTCAAGTAAGTAAGATATTCCATGATAATTTGAAGTGAAATGTAGCTAACTCAAATATTTAAAGTTAAGAGCAATTCAAATGTATGAGTTAAAAAATAAAAATCTGATTTTTATTGAAAGTAATGCGTTACATTACTTTTGTGTTACTTTTCCTCGCCTGGGCTGGGCTTGTTTTTTGTTTTATAATAACAAATAAATAAATAAAAATGATATTTTTGGCAAATGTGAAGTCAACTCAGATATTTTGTTTGCTTGTCATGCTTTTGTTTGTTTTGTTTTGTTACAATGCATCTTTATTTTTGATTTAATAAACTTCAGTTATATGTTTGGAACATCAACAGGCCTCTCTGGGTCTTTGGACGCGTCAGAATCATAGTATCAACATCTCCCACAGTGGACAAGAAACAAGGATTAAAAATTGGAAACTTGTTTTTAACAAACGTGTTACTTTAGTTACTTACAAAGTAATCTGATTATGTAACTTGCGTTACTTGCAATGCATTACATCAATGTTTGGAAGAACCTATAGGCCAGAGTCAGAGTCAATACATCAAAACTTAATATCTTGTGATAGCCTTGATGCACAATGAGCTTGATGTGGGTCAGGTACTCATTTTATCATCAGATCATTAAATATATATAACTCTAAAATATTCACGATTACTTCATTAGCATATATATAAAAAAAATAAAAATAAAAAATCTAAAATCATAATGGATTAATATATCCATCAGTCCCATTGGTACTGCTCATAATGATCCACTTTGTAAGGGACTCTTCTGATAATTTCTCAAATGAAGTAATTTTCCATGAACCCTTGATCTATTGTCACGGTTTTTTCTTCCACTAATGTCAGGATGTAAGGATAAGCGATCAAACGAGGGGTTTCACATAATGGAATCCATCGATTTCAATTCCCTAAATGCCATTCCACCATCATTAGTGTAATTAAATGATTGTGCATAATTCCGAGCCCTCGCGACGTCACCAAGGAGCGCGCCCGTCTAGGAAGTGACGTGTCGAGCCGTTGCCAAAGGAAGTTTGTGCGGGCGCTGGGAGAGAAAGTTTCCCCGGAGCAGGAGCGATTGGAGCGGGAATAACCCTGACACAGCCGCCGCTGGTGGACCGAGCGGAGCGGAGCGGGAAGAGAGTGCGTCGGGGCGTCGGAGAGGCTGCCGTGGGTCCGTGTGGCCGACCGTGTGATCGTTCCTCCGCCGCTGGTGTGTGTGTGTGTGTGTGTGAGATGGGGAAGGAGCAGGAGCTGCTGGAGGCGGCGCGCACCGGGAATCTGCCCGCCGTCGAGAAGCTGCTGTCCGGGAAGAGACAGTCGGCCGGGTCGGCCGCCGCGAGTGGCGCTGGATCCTCCGGGAATACCGGGAGCGGCGGCCACAGCTCTTCCCACACGCTCTCCAGTCTGCTCAGGTGAGAGGAAACCACGGAGGCTTTATCTCTACAGGAGACCGAGCGAGCGGGGCTAGTTGTCACACTTTACTCCAGGGATTGTTTTCACAGTTGGTTTATTTTTTTTAAATTTAAGTCGTGGACACAAACATGGAAGTCTTAACTAAACAAATAACGTAGCATTTCCCATGGGAAACAAATATATAACTGAAGGCTCTATAACACTATGTTGTGTTGTCTATAGTGGGGCATGTTGTCACACGGTATTGGGTAGGTTGTCACAAACTGCTGCTTATTGACTAACTGATTTGAGGTTAAGAATAACTTCATTTGAAATCTAAAATGCGATCTAAATAATAATAAAAAAAGACTGTCTTTTACAGCATACGTATTTACACTCAAAACACACGTGACAACTTTTCCCAGCCATGACGTTCATGATATCTCATTCTCGTTTCAGTAAACATCTGCCTTTATCATTTAAAACCTCTTGTATGTCTGTGTGGCTTTATTGTGCTCACTTGGTACCCAACCGCACAAATTATGATATTACAATTTGAGTTTGCAGAGCAAAATTCACCAAATACGTTTTAATTAAAGGTGGTTTTGAACTACAGGTTTTTTAGACCACTGCTGCGAAGAGAGAAACACATTTGCACAATGACATTTTTGACCTAAAACCTTATAAGGTTCTTCCCTTGTTTTCTTGGAAATAGAATTGGAAACCATTTCTGTTAGCTGTCAAAAAAAGTATCTCAAGGAATCATCATCTTTCAAAGAACCCTGTCAGTTCTTTCTCAAGATAAACATGTTGATGTTCCTCTTTATGTCATAAAAGCATGAGTAAGGTGAGCCATCATCCCTGCTATTACAAAGCAAAACGTAGTGTCGTAATACCGTACATTCCTGCTGGATGTGATTTGCACATGTATTTACAATGTAGATGTGTGTGTGTGTGTGTGTGTGTGTGTGTGTGTGTGTGTGTGAGTGAGATAGAAATGTAAATTATTCTCAGTGTAGTGTGTGAATAGAGAGCTGATCACATTTGCATGCGCTTGAGATGCCTCTTCATTTCTTATGCATTTAAAAGTCCAGACTCCTCTAGTCTGAATAATGTTTAGGCAATTGCACATGTTGCGCTATAATGTGGTTTCTTATCTGTCTCTTTGAAGATATATATATATAGAGAGAGAGAGAGAGAGAGAGAGAGAGTTTGGTTTGTTGGATCGTGTGAGTTAATGGCTGTCTTACTATGTATGTAGAAATATTTTTCTATTCGGAGCTCCTTCCCAGATTGAGTTTTGGCAACAAAATGACTTAAAATATTTTTTTAAAGGAATTTTGTCCTTTAATTAAGCGAAGAAGCATCAAAGTAATAGTAAAGACATTAATAATAATAGGTGGAAATAATGCAGGTACACTTTTTTTGTTGCTCAGGCAAGTTAAGCAAAACCTCGTGTATGTCAGCCTACTAGCATTACCCACTAGTGATATGTTTAAATCAGTCTTCACAACAATGTTCAGTGTTTTTAAGGCACAAAAACACATGTATATGATTAACAACTGTAACATGGGGACAACACAGAACTAACCATGTGTGGGTTCCCAAAAGCATTTTTAGCCAACTATGGTCGCAAGAGCCGTCGTTAATATCAGCATAGTTCAACGAGTCGGTGTTTCCCAAAAACATAGTTCTAACTTCCAATGAACTTCTTATCTTGAGCCAAAATAAGGAAGCTGACATTCAGCACAACCTGTGTCTTTTATTTAGAATACATACAAATGTCATTCACGTCTTTTAGTTTGTCAAGAGATTTAAAGCATCGTTTAATGAAGTGTGTGTGAACGTGATCTAGCCTATAAGAACGAGCCTATGATTGAATCTGGAAATAAAGCATGAGAAATAGTGCTCAGATGTCATGTCCGTAACTTACAGCAAAACATCTAGCATTAATTCTATCTCAAACAGATTCATTAAAGTAGTTATTACTCCACCACCTGTGTGACGTCATTAACCAACGTGGTTGTACGACTGATTTGCGACAGTACGGTTTCGGGAAACAGTCGTGACTATCTAGTTGATTTCTTCAACGATGTATCGTACTACAGTAGTGAGGCAGTGAGTTACGTCGTTGTACGGGAAACACACCCCAGATACGGCAAATAACGATCCTGTTAGATGCTTCTTAAGTTCTTCGCTCCTCATTATGAGCTTTTGCTGTTAGTCTTCTAGTAGCATTTTGAGGTCATCATCACTATCCATCTTACCCCTTCATCTGGCGTCACACACACACACACACACACACACACACACACACACACACACACACACACACACACACACACACACACACACACACACACACACACACACACACACACACACACACACACACACACACACAGGATCTACCTATTCCACGTGCAGATTGATCAGCTATAGGCTGCATTCATAGAGGCCAGATATCATGCCATCCACCCCTTCTCCCCATCAAAGCTCTTTGTGTCCGCTGGCATCTGTGTGTCTCTCTGGCTCGGTGGATCAATGTCTGGCAGCGCTCTATGGTGAGAAAGACCAGCTCAGCGTGTGTCGGAGGGAAATAAACGGATGATCGGCTGGAACTGGTGCCAGCAGGAGAAGAATAAAAGGGTGCTCTCTCTGTCTCTGTCTCTCTCTCTCTGTCTCTGTGTCTCTCTCTCTCTCTCTCTCTCTCTGTCTCTGTCTGTCCTCCTTCTGCTCACTGGCCAACGATCTTTAAGAGCATCAATCTGTATTTACTTACCAGAGACGCAGTTATCGGCAGGTGTTAAAGGGAGTGCTGTGTTTGCGTGCAGCTTGTCATTTGGCGTGTGTAATGTACATGTCAATAGTATTTTGTGGTGCGAGTGTGTGTGTCTTACTCTGCTTGTGTGTACATTGGCATTCCTTGCCGTCAGATCTGCCTAGTTTGGAGCGAGCGGTCTTCACAAATCTGCACTTATTAACAAGACCTGTTATCAATGATCTCATGTGCCTCTGTCTACGTTTTTGAAAAAGTCTAGACGTAATTCACTGCAGTTTCCAGACTGTGGCACACTAGTGGCAGTAAAACACGTTTTACACACATTATGATTGCAGGGCCAGATTATCGATTAATAAAGTCCTCAAAACACTTTTTCAATAGTGCATGATTTGTAAATTGATACATTTTGATGTTTGCTTCACATAATCGGCTCCATATGTTTGGCTTTTCTGAACTTGATCAGTGTCTCGCTCGATGTATGGAAAAGAGCACTTTTGGGATATTCTTTGGTAAATATTCAATATTCGATTTTTTTTTTTTTTTTTTGAGGGTGTGTAAATGAAAGAATTTTCGGATGAACTATCCGTTTAACACAGCTGTGTTGTGATGGAGGGGCTTGCCCTTATATCTGTGCAGGAGAGGTTTCCTCACGCTTGGAAGCGAGATGAACCGCTCTTGTTTTCGGTCTCTGTACTGTATGGAACGAGGGGTCGTGTCGAGACTTGTCATGTTGTTTTGAAAGGGTTTGAGAGTTTGAGAGTCGTTTCCTCTCCCCTTCGTGGAATGTCGTTTCAACATGGCGGCGTCTACAGTTTTGGACATGCTGCCTTATCTGTATTTATAAGTGTGCTCATCTGTTTATACATATTGTGTGCACATGTGCATTTAATCTAACACCCTTTACTTCTGAGATGGTTTACACTCGTCTGTCTGTCTGTGACCTTTTTCTCTGTCTATTTATGTCCGCATGTCCATATTTCCATCTGGTTGTCTATCTACGCCTGTTTATCTGTCTGTCTGTCTATCTTTCCTTCTGCTTGTCTGTCTGTCCATCTGTTTATCCATTTTCTGTCTGTCTGTTCATCAGTCCAGATGTTTGCCTTTTCAAAGTTGATTTGCCTGTCTGTGCTTTTGGCTATCTATATGACTGTCTTTCTATGTGTCTATTCATTTGTCCATTTGTCTGGACAGACACTGTCTGTATTTATATCTATGTGTCTGTTTATCAGTCTATCTCTGTCAATCTGTTTATACATTAATCTGTCTGCCCTCTCCATAACCTGTCTGTTGGTCTATAAGACCTTTTCTTTCTTTTTGTCCATCTGTCCGTCTTTTTGTTATCTATGAAAAGAAACTTTCACAACTTTCTTAAATCAACAGAACAAACGTCTCATTATGTGGTCCAGACGAACACATCTGATTGGTAGATAGCAGGACGGGTTAGTTAAGGTCACTGCTCTGGCTCTTGGGCAGAGAACCCAAAAGAATTTAAATCAAATGAGTTGGCTTATCAAATAGATATTTTCATTCTGTTATTTTCATGCCTAATTATGCCTGTTAAAATATATTGGATGAGCTACTGTTACTTTCACTGTTCATGTTATTGCTCTATCATATTTATCTTTAATTGAATAGCACAGTGAATGTTTAGTGCTGCTCCACCAGCAGTGAGCAGTGAGTGATTTTCTGTCTTTTGTTGTTAGATTAACATTGAGGATAAAGACAGTGGGTTTATTAGGCTGCTGTCACTTTAAGAGATGCACGTATCCAACATACTGTAACACGTGCTTTCTTTTCAACGGTTCATGTTCACTTAAGACACAACCGACTGTGTTTCACAAGGGTAGTTTCCCCCACAGCTCTTCCCATAAGAGCTGCTTTCTGTATTGTTTAGTTTTCACATCAATATGCTGTAAACCGATCTGTTATACGTACGTTATACGCAGGTTTACTGTACTGCCCTCCACAGGCACAGTGTGTGTCAATGCAATGCCAGTTACAAAATGTACATTTTGACTGTGTTCTCTGCAGATCTTCATTCATTATTTGTTTGTTTTGTATAAGCTGTTTTTGATGTTGGTGTACAGGAACAATTTCAAGTCATAAGTCTTAAACTCCTTATTATTGATTTGTGTATTACAGCAGCTTTTGTATGTTACTAATTATGCAGAATATGCGCGAGTCCACAAGCATTATGCTTGTATGAAAGCTGCTGGCACATCATTCTATATTTTTTATTGTATGAAAGCTGTTTGTTTTTTTGTTTTTGTTTTGTCTGAAGGATTAAATTGCTCATTGCACAATAACAGGAGGATGTTGGATAGAAGTCTATTATGTTATGTTAGAGATTCAGAATATGTTGAAGTTTGTATTCATTGACTACTACAAGTATGCTGCTAGTACAGGCACATTTCTTTTCCTGTTGGTTCAATGTTGGGACATATGCTGCCAAATGTAACCTTACAGTTGACTTGCCTAATCACTTCCATTTGTTTTATTAATAAAATATATTGGAAGTAAATTCTTTATGGGTCATTATAAATACGTTGCTTTAAAAGTACCAAGTAGTCACACACACACACACACACACACACACACACACACACACACACACACACACACACACACACACACACACACACACACACACACACACACACACACACACACACACACACACACACACACACACACACACACACACACACACACACACACACACAAGATGCATCGATAATTGCTTCAGCATCGAATCACAGTCCTCTGAATCATAATCGAATCGAATCTTGAGGTGCCTAGAGATTCCCACCCCTACATAATTCTGTGTGAATTTGTCAGTTCAAGCGCAAAAAGACATGAAAGAGAAGTCGATTTAATAGACCATTCACACTGTGTCTGAGAGGCAGCTTTTCTGTGCGCGCCTTTTAAGCTATAGACAACTTGTTTGGTTAGTGTGATTGGACTGAATTCTCCGCATTGTGACTAAAGTAGTACCGCTGTGAAATGTTTGACTGGTCAGGGAACAGATTTAAATCTTATCTGTTGTCCGTTTCTGTGTGCTACACCAAATCAGACCTCAAGCTTCTGTAAAAGTGCTGAGTGTTATTTATCTAGAGATCCTGTTAGACTCTGTTCACACAGGCTGTCACTTTTGATTCCCACAAAACCTGGCGAAGGGAAGTTCCTCTGAAGAGTGGCCAGTGTAGTGGTGGATTCCTGTGGGGAGATGAAAGGGCAGGTGCTTCCTGAAGAACTGCAGTGTCTGGGAACTCAACGGGACTGTGGTTGGGCTGTGAACAGAGCTGTCAAAACGGAGAGCAAGGGGTCCATGCTGAAACGGCAAAGTGGTGTATCGCAGACTTAGCCGTCTGAATTGTTTCATTTTTCAATGAATCTGTGGATGATTACGATCTGAATGTTTTATGCTAAATCATGGCTAAGTATCATACGGCTTCAATCATTGTAACATCCATCAGAGCTTAGTAGCGAGTTAGTTAACTGGCTTAAGTTGAAAAACTCTGTATGCATTAGTGTTGGGCGAGGACAATTGATGCTTTATAGAGGTTAGGTTGTTTTCCGCTTTCATGTTGTGTGAATAACACACCAGGCTCTGTTTGATGTGACCGCCTCACACACTCAACGTTGAGTGGTTTGGTCGGCGAACTGTGTGACCAAGGACCGATCTGTATCACTTCCTGTTTTTATTTTAAAGACTAGTTAAGCATATTTAGTGTTATATATCCAGCCAAGACGAGGCCTTCTGGCATGTGGTTCTACAGGTCTCATTAAAGGTTTTGCTAGTGTGGTACAGCAGTCAGCAGCACGCAAGATCCTGACACGTTTTTGCTGTAGTACGTAGGTTTAAATCCATGACCAATCTGTTGTTTCGACCGCAACACTTCTAGAGAAGCTATTCTAAAACTGTGTCCTAACCAGATGCCATGCAATGACGCAATACATTAAACAAATACATGTTAATCAGAGTTTTTGCTAGCCAGCCGCGGCGATGGCCACGTACTCACCGCAGCTAACGTGACGCTCACATGTAGGCAAATGCCAGTGGTTAAGCGCCAGTGGGCGGGGCCTATGGTGCGATTATGTATAAATATTCATCAAAGTCTTGCTCTGGAAGCGGTCATACGCAAGTGTATTTGCCTGTGTGACGTCACAGATCCCACAATATAAAAACGAGGAGTTTTTCGAAGTTTGATTAAATGCTTTGTTTATAATGAGGACGTTTGACGTATGAAACTTGCAGGATGTTTTAATGCTACAAAGACCTCTTATATGGCAAATTTGATTTCTCACGTCATGACCCTTTTAAAGGAAACCACTAATCGAATTGATGTGGCTTGGCCTGTCATGTGCTTTGACAAATGCGTGTGCTGTTTAATGCGTTTGAGACTAGGAAAGCTCTAATATTACAGTTATACAAAACAACTCAAATTACTAATTATTAAATGTCATTTTTGGTTTGTAGCCTCAGTGCATCCAGAGTTTTCCTTTTCAGCCCAGAATTATTATTTCGGTGCCATCCCTATGCTATTTGAGACGGGTTTTTCTTAATTATTATTATTATATATATTTTTTATTAATTTGTTCATTTTTTTCATCCAATTAATTGATTACGAGTGCCTGTGAAGAAAGGGCCCTGATCAGCAGGCTCCTGATTGACTGTGATTTGTGATTGACTGTGTCGGCGCTTGTAGATGTAACATGTCTGGTGTGGACAACTGGAAACTTATCACATCACATCACATCTAGTTAGGACACGGTGTAAATATGTTGTTATGCTCATGTTGGTGATAAAGGTTCAAGTCTGGGTTGCAATCCCACTTCCCTTTTTTCTCCTTAATAGTTTTGCTTTCTTGCTGTTTAGTCTCTGCTTAAAATAAAAAGCAATACCCAGCACAAAAGTTGATGGCTATGAACTTAAATCTTAATAACTAATAATGAAAGAAGCTGACCGAGTAAATCTGTGCTAAACTGTGTAAAATGTTTTAAAATCAGTTTATCTTTGAGTGAAGGAAAGTTCCACTAGCCTTATGACTGATCTCAACAACTGTGTCTTTGGCCTCAGAATGAACCTCCTTTGACTGGATTGGACTCAGTCATGTGGGGGACGTTTAGCCATCCCTGCTTCCTCTCTCCTCTTTGTGGATCTTTGTCAAGACAGGGTGGCTCTACATTTTATTAATATTTAACAGTTTTGCCAGTTTAGAACCTGTTTAGGTGTTTTGTTTGACATGTATTGTTTGGGTAGATACTAGATAGATGGTAGCAACATGCTGCCCTCTTAAGTTCTTATCTGCCTTGTTTGGCTGTAATTTTAAGGTAGTCTTAGTCCTGCTTCAAGCTCAGTGAAAAACTTGATTCAAAGTGGCGGACAAAGTTTAAATTTAAATGTATTTAAGAGTGTTTTGCAAATTTCAAGATATGAGGCAAATAAATGCTCCTGAATGAGTTCTGTATAACATAATAGTTCAGCAATATGACACGAGCAAGAGTGTTTTTTGCACATTACACGAGTAACAGTTTCCACTCTTCACCCCTGATACTCTTCACACCCTTGAGTCATTCTCAGTGGCTTTTTCCACACACCTACATTTAAATATTTCCTGTTGTGTCGTTTAATTTCTCTGTGTGTGATAAAATGTGCATTAAAGCATTAGGATAAGTTCAGTATGAAGTGCTATGTTTTCTCGACTCGTTTGACTGTCAGTCATGACCCAGGATGCACTGGGAGTGAGTGACTTGCCTTACAGAATCACCTGTTAAATAATTTGCCCTCTTACGTCTCTAACACACAGTCTCGGCGAGCTGGAATGTGGTTTGTCAGGAACTGAACATTAAAATGGGAGCTTGTTGTGGGTTATTCCTGTAACTCTGCTGGAATTGACTGCAAAATCACCTTATCTGTGATTGAACTGAATTTAGGAGATCTTACACGGGTTGAGTTTGGAGTGCAGTGTCTGATAACTGATCTATGCTACTGCAGGCGGGTAAACAAATTGTTTACTGATACTTTATTGCTTCACTTTGAAATGCAAGTTTTCAAGCATATAGTGGAGGGGATATTACAGCAGGCTAGCCTGGATGCCAGCTGAACTTAGCCCTGCCCACAACATGTTTAAGTCGGGAAGTTCGGTCTGGACTTGATCCGTTGTGGAGCTATTATGCCCAAACCAAAGCTGTTTGGACCAATCAAATTGTCCGGGCGGGCTTTATACGATGATGGACGTAATCATCCACGTCACCAACGAGCGCTTGGGTTGAATTCGTTTACAACAAAGATGACTGCCGCTGGAGAATTGAGATTTCACACTTACAAATAAGTCAGATAGAATAAATGCATATTTGGTGTACTGTCCGAGGAGAGGCTCGGTATTCGGCCCGATCCCAAAGTACTCGCCCTGTATTCCTGGCTGTGGAAGAACAGGCCGAGAGTGAGTGGAGGGAGGCTGAAAACTGTCAAGGAATGTTAGGTGAGTTGACAGAGTGAATAAATATATGCTTCCTCTCATGTGATAGGGTAGACATGGTAATTGTTTGATGACAAGTTGATTGGATTGATTATTTGAACGTGCTCCTCCCGAACTTTGTTTATGAAACATTATGTGTAGATTCCGCCATCGCGTCTGTTATAGAAGATATCGACAGCGCATTAATTTTAAAAGAGGAACAGAGAACCGCGATCAAGGCATTTGTCGATTGGAATGAAGAACATACGTCACTTACTCCGTTGCTCTGATTGGTTGTATGTCTATCCAATTGAGTGCAGAGGCATTTTCCTTCCTGGTTCGGTTGAAACACGCCCCATAATCACAGCCCAATGGAGCAGTATCGGACTCACATTCTGACTAGAATCTGAGTATGACGACGTCAGGCTAACAGCAGGCTACTCTGGAAACTCATTCAGAGTTCAGCAGTTGTTTTCACAACTAATGGGCAGTTTCGCCCTATGAGGAATCTGACACCCTCAGGAGGGTATTCCAGGAACTGAGCTGGACAAGAAGGTCCTCTTTTTCTTTCTAGGAGTACAAAAGCAGAATGATCTGAAAAGAAAAACACACACGCACACACAAAAACGTTTACTTTGAAAGTGATGTATTTATATTCTGAAAGAAAAAGCTCATCTGAATCCATCAGACTAACCTTAGTAAAGTGTTCATGCACTATTTAGGAAGGAAGTTGTCTTGGGCAACTCTAATTCAGTACATGATTTGTTCTTTTTTTTTGGGTTTCAGTATTAACGCATATGGGGTCTTGAACTGAAGAAAAATCCTTAAATGACCTATGAAAAATGTGAAAACAGGCATGCTGCTTATTTGTTAACATTTGTGAATTAAACGGGCTTTGGCGTTTACTTTGTGCGTGTTTTTTTTATCTAAAGTTAGCTCATAGATTTTGGGACAAAGGTTTAAACTTTCACTTAAACTGCAATTTCTCCTCTGATTATTTGGGGGAAATCTGCAGGATTCTGTGAAATGTGTTTAAGCATGGGGAACTTCATAAATGAATGGTGTTTAAATTCTCTGAAAATCTGCAGACTTAGTTTCTGTTTGAGCATGTGTAACAATCTAAAGTTTCTGTTTGAGCATGTGTAACAATCTAAAGTTTCTGTTTGAGCATGTGTAACAATCTAAAGTTTCTGTTTGAGCATGTGTAACAATCTAAAGTTTCTGTTTGAGCATGTGTAACAATCTAAAGTTTCTGTTTGAGCATGTGTAACAATCTAAAGTTTCTGTTTGAGCATGTGTAACAATCTAAAGTAACAGCTTGTGTTTTATTCTAAAGGCAGCCGTTCATTCTTCATCCTTTATGATGTTTTTCCCTTCACCTCCTCCGGTTCCTGGCAGGCCGTAACCCACCTGCTGTGTGCACCGCCTACTCCTGCTTACCGACTTCAAACGCTGTTTTATTTGGACACAGAAGAGTTAGCCTCTGTAATGTCCTTTCTGGACACCAGTTAGTCTTGTCTAGACATTTTGATTGCTTGGTCTAATTTAGTAGCCTCTGAGTTGCCTTATTTTTCTTCAGTGTCAGCAGAACGCCACAGACAACAGTTGAGAAAAAACAGATTTGTTTTCTTTTTTAAATCTTGAAATGTCTAGCATTTTCTATTAAAGGCAGGGTAGGCAAGTTCAGAGAAGCTAGCAATAGGGGCTTTCGCACCGGGTAGTTCTAGGAACTAGCCACCAGGGTGGTTCTCTGAGAACTAATGGTTCCTCTAGGAACATTTTGCTTGTTGCATTCGCACCGCCAGTAGGAACTGTGAAGTGACGTAAGCCTTTATTTTGGCGGCGCTGAGAACGCCAGAGCCTGAGCTCACAGCGCTCGCATTCCCTGTGTTTATTAGTTTACGATCTGTCTAACAGTCCTGTCTAATACGTTATTATATAGAACTGTTAGACATAGAAAGTAGATTGTATGTGAAAAGTTATCGGCGTGTGCCGTGTGGTTGATGTTCAGTGTCGCTAGCTGAGCAGAAATACATTTCGCTTGGTCCCCTGAAAGTTGCGTTGGATTTTCTCTTCAGCGTAAAGGTTAAAGGAACCGTGTGTAAGATTGTGGCCAAAACTGGTACTGCAATCACTTTCAAACTACTGTAGAGCGGTGTATCCCCTCCCCCTCCCCCCTGACTCGAGGTTGCCAGATAGGCTGGCATTTGTTTATCCGACACGTTTGTAGCTGCGGCTCTGGTAACTAGAGCAGAGCTGGCAACCCGGATGCCGAAACACTACTGACTTCGTGATTGGTAGATAGGTGGAGGGTGGAGCTTCAGGCCAAAACACAACATGACAACATCAACATCAGTTGAGGGATGCAACTTCACTTTTAAATGACAATATCCTGGCCGGACTACTGTTGTCAGTGATGTAACTATTTGAAATGAACATGATTTCTTAATGTCTAGTGACATATCAGGGCCATTTTATGATTAATTGAAATAAATTTCTTACATATGGTTCCTTTAAGATGCCCATCTCCCATCTATCACTGTTTTCCATGTTTGTAGAGTTAGTTTCTGGAGTAAATATATAGGCTATTAACTTTGTTTACACTGCCTTTTTAAAAATGGCGGGTGCTGGTGTTTCGCGTGTGTTCGGCCAATCAGCGTACACTAACGTCACGGATAGTTCCTATAGTGCTGGTTTAGACCCGACTCTGAAATAGGAGCTAAATCAGTTCCTCCAAAAGGTGTTCCTAGAACTAAAATCGTTCCCAGTTCCTGCAGTGCGAACACGGCAAAATCCGGGAACTTCCGCCAATAGCACAAACACATAAGCACATAACATTACAGTAATAATAACATAAGCAACTTGCAGAGCTCTATTTGTACCATCTGACCGCTGCTAATTCATTTCGCCGTTGATAGTGTTGACATAGAAACAAATAAATCCGAGTCTGAGGACGTGAACAGCTCTGGGTAAAACATCACGGGTTGCCGTATCATAATTACGGTTATGTCATGGCATGAAAGCAGCATAATCTCATTGTTTTGGTCTTTAAACACTGAATATTTATTTACTTTTTGCTAACATGTTTAATCAGGTTTGTATCTAATTACAAAAACATTTGATAAATTCTAGACTCTGTCTCTCTGTTGACTAACGTCTCACAGATGTTGTGGTTTCATGTCTCCAGAGATAAGGTTCTCTTCTCCACTGATGTTATGGTTTATAAAAAGAGTGGTTGATATTTACTAAAAGAAAGATCATATTTGTTTCCTCTAAGAGAGAGCTTTTGTCTCTCGCCTTTCTTGCCCTTGATTTGTTGCTCACAGAATTGTGTCAGTGCTTGAGTCGGGACTAAGAGGTCAACCTCGGCATGCGTGTAACACTTTGTTCGAGTCTCTCGGCACTGCAACGCAAAACTTGGTCTAGCTTCAGCCAAACTGGAACAGAATCGTTCTATTTCCAGAGGAGAGAAGTGGGTCATTTCCTCTTCACAAAATGATGTCCATCAGACTCTCACCTGTGGTCACTCTCAAATGAGGAAATGAAACATTGTTTTCAATCATAGGGCACGGATTTAGTTTTTTCTGCCGGTGGGTGCCCACACAACACCCCACCCCAATATTTACTAAATATTTTTGCAGCGTTGAGCAATGTAGCCAATCACAAACATTGATGTTGATTTCTTGAACGCGATGGCCAATCAGAGGTGTTTAAGTTAGCACTGAACCGAAACGATAAGTGTTTTGAGCGATAAGTGGTTTCTGAGTTCTCGCAAATCCTCTCATTGTAGGACAATTTTGTAAGCGATTCATTGTGCAGACAGCTTCATTGATTAACAGATCTTTGTGAGATCGCGATGATCTAATATGAGTGGCCGCTTTTTAGTGATTATAAAGAAAGCGCTTTTTGCATGCTTTCGGCCATGTCAAATCCCACATACGGTATGCTTGCTTTTCTGTTAAAGGCACACTATGCAGATTCCGTTTTTCTCAAACAGCGCCCCCTAGAGTCGCTGTGGAGTACTTGTATTTCACATAACTGTCGTAAATACCACTCACGCAGAGCCGTCTCTGCACTCTTCCGACCGCGCTTTCTTCGTTTTCTTCGTCGACTCTGCCATGATTCACTTCTGAAATGCGTGCGAGTGTCTTCCATAGAGGCTGCTTCATATGTTGTTGATGTATGTGACGTCGTGCCGCAAAGCAAGTCGTGATTCTCGCGAGATTTGTCGGGACGCCACCTCTCAAACTTGCATTGCCACCCCCCGCTTTGCTATCAGGATGATTCGCCCAACTACGAGTTCGTTTACCATCGAAATGACTTCGAAGCTGTTATATTAAGTCTGCCTTTAAATCAACGGTAGTTTGTGAGCGTGGATGTTTTACTAAAATCATTTATCATGAGCATTTATGCTGGGATGTGTAGGTTGTGCTGTGACATGTATATTGAAACTATTGCAGGGAAATGTATGTGTTTTTATAGGGGAAGCGCATCTCCTTAGCCCTTTCCCTGGAGTCGGTTCACCCTCTGCCTATATTACCAACCAAACTAAGTACATTCTTTCCATTTGTGTTGTCGTGAGTGACACTCTCACTGATATACCTGATGAGTTAGTTGCATAAAATGCAATTCATCATCATGCGTCCAGGGCTTTAGTGTTGGGTGATCTTCTCCATTTTCAGATACACAATATTATTGTGTGTGCATTGGTGGTGGCAATAGAGAGAGACTCTCTGCACTTGTCATGGCCACAACTATTCAGTGTTTTCAACTATGTAATGTTTATATTAATAATCACACACAGCACTTAGGACCGTGGGTCCAGTGACACGCTTGACGCGTCGCAATGGGAATAAGAATGTGATTGTGTTCTAACATAATTGTCACATAAAAAAAAAACTGAGGGCTCAGTTGGAATATTTTAAACTTACAGGTGAAACCAGACGCAAAAGGTGATATGGACATATTACGTGGATATCACAGGCAAATTGAAATCTTTGAACGAGAAGGTGATGGTGCCGTCGAACCACAAACCTATAAGAACATTGTCTGCTGACATAAGGTATTTCACTGCACTTTAACTAGTAATCTGAATGGCCTAGTTTATGGGTGAACAATTTGTGTTTTTTTTGTTGTTGTTTGAAATAGTTTGAAGCTGTTTCAAACTATTTCAAAATTTTAGATTTTCATCGTTGACCGATTGTACAGACCTATCACAGACTGTTATTAGCCTTATATATTTTTATTATACAATAATAATTAGAGATGCACCGATATGAAATACCGATAGCCGATTACTCAGAATGATATCGGCCGATACCGATAGTTAGTTTTTTCTTATGGATAAAAATTCTTTCCCAAATCATGCTGCAAACTACACAGAGAACGCTCTCATTCGGTACACTATAATATTAGTGGTTAAAATGAACAACAGAGCTATTATATTCAACTGCTATTTATTTCCCGGTATAATATTTACACTCAAATAAAAGATGAAATGTTTGTATACAACTCAGTTACACGGATAAGGTAGTTTTCACTTGTCTTCATGGCAAATTTATTCAAACATACGTATAATTAACAGTAAATAAGCTCCTCTCTACTTAAAAAAAAAAAAAATGTTAAGCTAACTGGGGATATTTTGGGGATATTTAATTTAATTTTATCAATCAATAAATTCCTCTTGAAGAAAACTTTGTTGTATTATTTTAATTTAATACTGTGAAGCTGCTTTGATACAATCTGTATTGTGAAAAGCGCTATACAAATAAACTTGACTTGACTTGACTTGACTTGACTTAACTAAGAAACGGATGACTTTCCTGAGGTAAATGCAACATTAAGTGATATTGTTCACAAGCTTCACAAGCAAGTTTTATTGACGTCTTTCCACGGTTGAAACACTGATTGAGACATGACACGGATTTCGGTAAGTTGTACTGTAACTTTCAACTTACCTTCTGATATTCATGCATGTTTTTCTAGATATAATTTGTTTTAAAGTGGAAGAATAGACTCGCGCTCCGCACTGCTGCTTGAACCGAAACGTCACGTCACATTTAAGAGAGTCAAAACGCCATTTATTGTTTGAATTTTGTGATAAAATGGACAGAATTTGAAAGATAACGCTTTGTTTCTTTTTAGAAGTAATAAAGCACAGCGCTATTAGTGATTATTGGGTGAGGGGCGCACTAAAAATAATGTTTAGTATAGGGAAAAAACTGCAGATCTGGCAACCTTGGCTTGAACTACGGGTGATTCATAGGGTCAAATAGAGCCTGCTTTTATGTAGCTGTTTTCAGCTGTTAATGTGTTATTGTGGAGAGATCTTCTTCACACACAGTGTGAGTTGCAGTCGGCCATTTTACCGCACTCTTTTGATTGACAGGATATAATCGACACTGATCATCGGCTCTTTTTAAACGATGGCCGATAGTGAAAATAATTGCTTTTATCGGCCGATACCGATTGTTGGCCGATACATCGGTGCATCTCTTATAATAATAATAATAATAACAAAAATAACTATTTGTTATTGTGTTGTCATCATTAGGCTTCTAATCAATATTTTCCGCCTCTCTGGAATTAATGTTGTCTCTCCATCTGCTTTCTGTTTGGCGCGAGTGCTAGTAAACGTGGCACCAGTGTCAGTCTTTCACACGCACAGATGTTATTGGACTCACAGTGACTCGTTGATGCTAAACATGCGTCGCATCGCCACATTAATCATGTTCAGTGTAGACATCTTTGTGCTGTCTTTGTGAATGTTATTTTTACCTGTGATGGCATGGCCATTACTCCAGTCTTCAGTGTCACATCATTTTAATGCATCCATGCTTGGGAAAAGCAAAAATATTTCTTTAAAAAAACAACAACAATGTTTTACTCTTTTTAATATCTGGCCTTAAAGTCATTGAAATGTATGATCATAACTTTTTTTTTTTTTAAATCATTAAAAAGTTTGTGAACCCTGAAGCATAAGCAGTGGTGCTATCCTCCTAATCCAAGGCTTTTGAGCCAGTGCTCTTGAGTATGTCTAATCTGTGCTCGGCAGTGATCACAGAGCGCAGAGAGTGGATGAAGGGAATTCTGATGAGCGTGTGCCAATGATGCATCTGGTTCTGGCACCGGGTTTAGTACACTTAATTAAACTCCAATGCCCTGGCAGTGTGCAGCATGTATCAGGCTCCTCTTGGCAATGTGCCGTGGGATACGGCTAATCCCCAGCACAGTGTCCATCACCTCACTAATTGGCTCAAGAAGATATCCG
This sequence comes from Leuciscus leuciscus, assembly GCF_965113295.1. NCBI lineage: Eukaryota > Metazoa > Chordata > Actinopteri > Cypriniformes > Leuciscidae > Leuciscus > Leuciscus leuciscus. The sequence goes on from NC_138742.1 coordinate 27,255,791, forward strand.
TGACTGCGATAGACATGTCTTCACCTGTTCCCTCGTTTTGATCTGCTTCCTATTATGGCATATTGCTGGGAATATACATCATTTCATCATGCAAACAAAGTTTATTTTTTCTTGCAGCACTCTGATGCAAGCATCTATTGACCAGTGAGAATTTAAGAGAGGCGGGGTCTAATTATGCTTTTGGATTTTCCCGCCGGCTTGTTCCGCTCCCTCAAATCGGATCATCCCAGTGCTTTCTTTACCATGTAAATGGCACCAGATCTCTTTCTTTTTGCCCGCACTATTGTAAAGGCAGATTTTTCTTTCTTTCTTTCTCTTGTATCCCTTTTCGATCTATTTCTCACTTCCTCCATTGCTTTGGGCCAATTTTTTTCTTCTTCCAGACATTCGAGCGAATACCCCCCACTGGGAAATTAGGGATTAGCTTTTCCTTTTGCTGTCAGAATCTTAAAGCTAGCCCTGTATACACAGACTACTGGCCCTTCACTTCCATTCCCTCATCGGGTGCGTTTTAAAAAATCGTCTTCCCTTCTTCATCCTCTTTCTCACTTGTGTTGGGTTGGGTTTGAAGTAATGTAAGAGGATGAAGATGATCCTCTAGCACTGGTGACTCATGCCCTTGAGGTCAGGCTTATTATGAGGGTTTATTAGTCTTCCAGACTTGTCAAGTATTTGATGCCTTGTATCTCAGAGTTAGAAGTCTGATTCATTTGAGTCTCATTCATTCTGATTCAAAGATTTACCAATTCATTTAAGGTCAATGTTGCATTATACCTATTATACCTATTATTAATATTTTTATCTTTTTTCTTTCATTAAAATGTTCATCTAACTCATCCCATCTCATTAGTTTAAGGTCACTATAGTATTTAAACTCTTTATGTATAGGCTATATACATTAACTTTTATAAAAGAGTAGAAAGATGATGAAAAACTGCAAAATATTCTGAAATGTAAATATAAACAGTATATATATATATTTTTTTTTACATTTCAGAATATTTTGCAGTTTTTCATCACAATTTTCTACTCTTTTATAAAAGTTAATGTGTTTTATAGCTTTATATTACTTATTTAGATGCATTTAGTGTTCTTTTTTCTTTCATTTTTTTTCTTTTTTTAATGCTGTCATCCTAATTGTTGTCTTCGTTTTGGCAGATGCTATAAATATAGGTGTATTTTTTTTTTTTTAATCATCTGATAGTTTCATTCAACAGTTACTTCTGGTCCTCAAATCTGAGCGGTTTACAATAGTGCTGGCAGGCCTTCATTCAGTAATAGTGGGTATTTTTTTGTGACTCTTTCTGCAGGTTACAGTGCAATGCTAGGTGGCTATGCTAGTCGGTGGCAACAACTACATGTCTTTATGAGTGAGTCACTGAATCATTCCTTCAAGTGACTCTTTTCAAGAAATGTTGATTCATTCAGAAACTAAACAAGTTCATTGAAATATTCACTGTTTTGTTCAAAACCCTGGTTCATTCAGAAAAGAAACACCATGGATCACCCACATAACCCTCATTCCCTATTCCCTACAGTCATGAAAACTAGCTTGTATGAATCGTAAATAATTAAATATTTGAATACAAATGAACTTGCACCTGTATGATTCTGCTGTGGATGCGGTAATTCATTCAGCATGATTTTCAGTGCATTTTGGTTATTCTTTAGCCATTGATCTGTTTTGGTGGTACATTATGAAGTTGAATGAGTGCTCTTGATAATGTATATTGTTGTTACGGATGCTACTACAACTTGCTGTCTCCTTAAATAGTGCTCTTTATAATGGTAAAGGGGCAATTTCAGAGTATTCAGACCAAGCGGAAACCTTGTGGTCTCTCTTTTATCCAACACGGAAGTGACATTAACTGCAATTCATCGACTGGCCACTAGAGACAGGCTCCAAAAAAGAGTCAATCACACATAAACCCCCCATGTTAATATGCCCAACTTTACAGCAGAAAATAAATGTTTACAGCCTGGTGCAAAAAGTGGTTTTGGCCTAGGCCTAAATAGCTAATTTTGCCCTTCATGACAACTGTGAGGGGGGTGAACGAGGTTACGTTTTCTGCATAATTAAGGGCGTGGCCACTTGATTGACAGGTGGATTGCCGCTGCTGTCACTACTAGCCGTTTGTCTGCTGTCTGTTAGCGTTACGTCACCTCAGCTAATCCGCATCTTTGCCCGTTTTCAGTTATCCGGGAGTGATGCGCTGCCAAGATGGCGACGGCCGGCTCCGCCCACTTTAGGCTTCAAAATCACTCTTCAGAAAACTGCGAGTGACGTTACGGACACTACGTCCATATTATTTTACAGTCTATGATCATATAGTGACACGTATATGACACAGCTTGTGTGCAGAGATGTGCAACAGTTAATTTTCTGTGGCTACATCAGTAACTATTTTAGATGGGTAGCAAAAACCGATAAGGTAACTGGCAATATTATTGTGTTAAATGGTAAACTACTCAACATTAACTTCTTGTTATATTCGATAAAATAAAAACAATATTACATGCAAACAAGCAACAATATCGCTTGTGTGATATTGCCTAAATATATTTTTAAAAGATATCAGGACATATGTATCCCCTAAAAATAAATATGTTGTAGTTCCTAACAGTATCTCAGCCTCAGCTGAACTAGGCTGCTTTTACTTATGAGTAACTACAGCTTGACAAACTGCGGTTTTAAAGTCTTTCCCAACACTGAAACCTCCATATGCGGGCTTTACCACATGCAGAGCTTTTTTCCGTAATGGCTTAAATGTTGACATTATGAAAGCTGTTATGTAAGGTGCCTCTCTCTGTTTGTTCATTATTTTAATCCGAGTCGTGAATGGATGTGCTTCCCTGCCGGCTTCCAGTCAGAGATGTGCTCAGTGGGGCCGAAGCTGTGGCTGCGGGCAGAGCTCGGGGCCTTAATGCCAACTCAAGCCTTCTGTCCCTCAGAGTCGCCCGGCCTCTTAATATATTCTGATGGCCTGATCTTTTCGCGTAGGAAATACGCCACAAGGACAGAAGGCCACGGATGTCTGTGTGTTGTTGAACGAAGGTGTTTGTATGCGTCATGAAGTGTGTGACACAATGGCAGGTGAATAGCAGAGAAAACACTTGCCATAAATAATGCCAACAATCTATATTTTGCATTATTTTTATTAAAAATAGTACACTGAAAAAATTGGTGTAGAAAGAATTTTCACTCAGAAATTGGCATCAAATTTCATAAAATAGTGACACAAAAACGTGAAATTTTGAAATGGTATTTTCTTGTAAAACGTAGATAATCCACAATAAGATTGTTAATTTCTCTTCATTTGGCGGCTTAATGCAAAGAGTTTTCTAGATGGAATCTGTTTCTCCCGCCCTTCAACATTTCCCACCGTTTCCAGAGAGTACGAGTACTACTCCAAGAATTCAATTTTGCTGCACAGCATGCTGGGTAGACATTTCTCTTCTCTTTTTTTTCCCCTCCTCATTCTAGGGTTTGGAGAAGCATTGTTGTGAAAGCATGGCATCAGAGCTGCTTATTTTTACTTGCCATTTTGTGGTCTGAAAACGATGATGAGGTTTGTAGTTTCTGTGGGGTAGAAAATAGTCTTTGTGTAGAACAGCAGTGTCATGGTGGAGGCTTCATGGGGTCCAACCATTCGCCAGCCAGACCCTTTTCCGCACTTCAGTTGCCATGGCGCTTTCACAATAGAGCACAGTGGGCCGGAGGTGCCCGTTTGGGTGGAGCATGATGTCAGATTTAGTTGAGGGATATTTCTTTATCTTCCTGTATTATGATGTGCTGTATTGAGGGGGCAAATGTTGCATAATCAAATGAAAACTCTAACTAAAAAGTGATATTACATTTTGAATTTGCAGTATAATGTACAAGGCCCTTTCTTTGTCTGGTCACTGCAGCTTCCAGCGTATGGACATTGTGAGAATTTAAAGAGATCACAAAATTAAATCTTGAGGAAGTGTTACACAACAGGACAAGGTTTACTCATTACTAAAACATTGGTTTAATATAATATACTAAATGCTATGTTTACTATAGTTAAAAATAATGTATATACTCTGCAATATTATAATTAGGTCTGTCAAGTCATTTAACATTTTTAATCTAATTATTACATGATGTGCCGATTAATTAATCTAATTAGCTAATCGCAAAAATGAATTAAAATCATTATTGTGTGAACTCTTTCCCCGCTAAACAATGTTTTCTGACACACATTTTCTGGGTTTGTGTGTTTTCACTGTTATACGGTAGGGGGCGCTATTACACATCCTACGAACCGATATCGATTCTTAAATCCCAAGAATCGATTAGTCATCCTGTGTTCAGTTGATGAATGAATATAACATTGTAGCGCATCCCATCCAATAAATCGCAATCATCTTTGTGCTTTGTTACTATTGATATGAAACAAAGTCTCCGATTTCAAATTACGTCCATTTTCTTATGAAATTCCAAAACATAAATACCGTTTTGGCGCTGTGGCGTGAGATCGCTCTGGCTCAGCTCAAGAGAAGCACATGATCTTCTCTTCCGCCTTAATAATACCAGTTACGGCGCGAAATAAACATGAATGAGCATCTGAGAGTGTGTTAAAAGATAGAGTACAACTTATCGAAATCCGTATCATGTGACATGGAATCGCTCAGTGTTTCAACCGTGGAAAGACGTCATTAAAACAGCTTGTAAACAAAGTCATGTAACGTCACATTTACCTCAGAAAAACCATATCCAGTGACCATACACTCGTCAGTCAACTCAGAGGAGCATTTTGCTAAATACATGCACCATATTACATATGCATTATAATTTTTTATGTTCTTCAATATTGAATGCATGTTTGAATAAATCTAGTAAGTTTTTATGACAGCCACCATTTAAATGTTTACATTTCATATAACTTTGTGTAATTTAAGTTTTTATACAAATCAGTTAATTTTTACATTCAATATTATAGTAGGCTAATGAAGCCTATAGGCTACCACTGACTCCCATAGTTTACAGCTTTAGTTAAGAGATTTGTTAAAAGATTAGAAATTTGCCATGTATTGTACCTGATATCCAAAATAATCAATATTGAATCGAATCGAATAGGAATCGAAATTGAATCGAATTGCAAGCTTGTGAATCGAAATCTAATCAAATTGTGAAATTTGTGTCAATACCCAGCCCTAATGTACACAGTACACTACCATACATGTTTTCATATTATTAATTAAAGTTTTCATATTATTAATTAAAGTATTAAAAGTAAAGTAATTAAAAAATTTGAAGTAAATAGTTTGTTGACTAGATGCTGCATTAGTGGGCGCTAGGCTAGCATTACTAGTACCTCAAGTGGTTAAAACAATGTGACAAAAACACACACAAGCCCGACCCAAATGTTTAATTTCATGATTGTTACAATCTATTTGCATTCATTTATATCCAGCTGGTCACTTTCATGCATTTGTTTGTGAAGTTGCATATTTAAAGCTAGTGACATGAGAAAGTTAATTGATATGGTCATGCAGCCGAGAGAAAACAAACCAGAAAGGCATTTGATTTCATTCGGTTTTCGATCATGAAAGCCGCCCTGCCAGCTTCGGTTGTCAGTGTGTCTCAGGGGTTTACCCGTTTCTGCAATGGCAATGCAATGACTTCCACTAACATTACCCGAACATGCATCATTCATGCGGTGTATACTGCTATGTTTTGCAGTTGTATTTTACAATAGGTTGTTTATGGCACTGCTGCATTATGAGTTCTCTCTGTCATGAGAATCCAGCTCATGTGGATCTTTGTAAACCACACTGCTCTGTTACTTCCTATCTCAACTACACTCTCATAAAACTGTCAAAAAAAGGGAGGGGTGGTTAGTTGTAGGTTATTTTTAAAGTGCCCCAATTATGTGATTTTTAAAGGTTCATAATTTTGTTTTGCAGTCTCCAATAGTAGGTTTACATGCATCCAAGGTCAAAATCACTTTAATTTGATCATAATGTACATGATTGCAGCATCACCTCTTTTCTCACAGGGTCTGATACGGTTCAATCAATTATTCAGTTTCTCTAAACCCCTCCTTTCAAGAGCTGATCTGCTCTGATTGGTCAGATGTCTCAGTCTGTTGTGATTGGTCTAGTCTACTCTGATTGGTCAGAGGACTCAATCTGTTGTGATTGGTCTACTCTGCTCTGATTGGTCCAGATGTCTCAGTCTGTTGTGATTGGTTTACTCTGCTCTGATTGGTCAGATGACCCAGTCTGTTGTGATTGGTCTACTCTGCTCTGATTGGTCAGATGACCCTGTCTGTTTTGATTGGTTTACTCTGCTCTTATTGGTCAGATGTCTCAGTCTGTTGTGATTGGTTTACTCTGCTCTGATTGGTCAGATGCTCCAGTCTGTTGTAGGGCTGAAACGATTAGTCGACATTGTCGACAACGTCGACAATAAAAATTTGTCGACAAAATATCTTTGTTGTCGAGTAGTCGTTTGATCTCACGTGACCTAATGTAAGGGCCTGCAATATCGCGATTTGACCGCTACGGCGCTGTAGCGCTAGAGTGTAATGCAGCCGTTTACAAATGCTATTGCGGTAGAAGAACACAGCGCGAATTATGACGGAGTGCAAACGAATCCGAACGATCCGAACCTCCGAACTAGCAAGGTGTGTGAAAGTTTCACAAAACTTCAAACCAAGAATGCTGTCGTATGCAATACATGAACTTGCTTTTCACGGGAGCACAAAATGCATGTTAAAGCACTTAAATGGGAAACAAAAAAAAAGGAGCCGGTGAGAGGTGAATGTTCTCCAGCTGGAGCTAAATAACTAGCAGTAAATCTCTTTATTAGAGAATGCAATACAACTAATAATAGTAATAATATTAACAATAATAATATAATTACAGTAATGTGGTGATTTATTTTTGCATAGAATAAAGCTTGATCGAGCTTAGGAGTCAGGGCTGTTTCAAAGCCGAAAACACAAACAGTGTGGACGGCCCCACTCCCAGTTAAATGTGTTTAACATTACGAAGCATAAATACGTCTGCTGGCTGTGGTATCGATGGCTAACGTTACTTAATTTATTTTAATTTTTTTTCTGATCTGAAAAACTATCCTATCTGTAACTCAAAAAAACATAATATTGTCTGAACCGCGATTTTTATGATCCGTTGCCCCACTAATAAATATTATGGTCTCAACCGCGATTTTTGTGATCCGTTGCCCCCCTAATAAATATTATGGTAAGTGCATTATGAAAGACAATCAAGGAAAGTTATTTAGATGCAAATTAAAGGTAGGGTAGGTAATCATTTTTCTAAAAAAAAAACATTCCAAATTTGTTTAAACTGTCTTTATATACCAATACATAATTAAAATGTAAGTACTCTGAAAAAGAAAATATAAAAATCGAGTGACTGTAGACCTTTTAATCTGCAATAAACACAGCTCATTATTTCCATTCACTCCACCCCCTCCCTTCTGAGCTCCTTCCAAAGCCACGCCCCCAAAACACATGAACGCGCGACGCCAAACGCTCAGGCTGGAACAAGACGCATTTATTACCTGAGACGAGTGGAGAGGAAGGAGCGCAGTACATACAGTGACATCATGTCAGAATCACATGTAATAAAATACCTAACCCATGATTTCTTTTAGTACTCACTATCAAGCTAGCATATCGATAATGGTAAAGTTTCATTCGGTAACGAGCTATATTTATAAGGCAAAACTAAAAACAGGTTGCATTGATACACGTTTTTCCATTACCATCAGTTACACTGTGATGAAGATGAATTTCGTGTAAGATTCATAACATATACGGTGTTTTGCATGTAAGAGTTTCCATGATGAAAACATTGTTGACTCTAATGAACACTAACGTACACTCCGAGTCCGGAGACAAGTACCGCATCGTCGGTTCGAGGACAGGTCCGGGGTTGAGGGCGAAGCAGAGGAGGTCGTTCAAGAGTGCGGGCAGGGTCCGAGGAAGTAGTTTTTGCCTTGTTTGCCTTCGCTGACTGCATATGCAGGTGCTTTGAGCTGAATATTTCCGGAACGGTGACATGTGATGAGTGCACGCCGGGCAGCGCGCGCAGTGGGGCTCGGGGCGGGCACGAGACATGAAGGCATCTGATTGGTTCTTTACATTCGCACCGAATGGCAGTGATTGGTCAGAGTTTTTACTGTCCTGCAGCTGCTACAGAGGTCTGATTTTTTTCATTCCTTTTTCTAAACACATAATGTATTGACTACTATCAGGATGGAAGGACCATTTCACCCAGTATAAAAAAAAGTGTTTCTGAACAGGATTACCTACCCTACCTTTAAGGCTATGTCTGGTTAAACAGTTATTGTGTGATTTCGTTTATTGTGCTTTGTCAACTTGAAGCATGAATTTGAGAAAGAAAATAATTTTTGGAAGAAAATGCACCACATACATACTTTTGTCAATGATATAAGTTATAGCTAAAAGATTGTAAAAGCTTTCAGTTCTCCCTGCCTAATTGTAGTTGAAAAGTCAAATTAAGCTTGATTAATGATATAGTGACTGATCAAATAAACTACAGCATCGAGAATATAACTCCCATGTGTTTTGCAGCATTTAAAATGTCAGTCATTGTGTTATGCGAAAAAACACACATACGAAATGATTGCTGACAGCACTTTTATTTTCAGAGAGTTTTTTCTTTCACACAAAAACACAACAGTAAGTGTCTTTCAATGCTTTTAAACACTTGATTCCTCGTTCTTTGTCATATCACAAATGATGTGTGAACACCGGTAAGCATTAGCCTCGATAGAGACGTAACGTTAGATAGTAGTCGTGTCTCCATTGCGTATTTTTATATTTTGAATATATCCCTCCACTGCACTCTGTAACCCCTTTTGCCTCGATCTGGAGGATATCGCGGAGGTATTGCTCCAAAAAAGGTCACTGACACGCACGGGTATACCTCTTTCCGTCATGGCAATCTGTCGCGCTGGTCGTGTTTGACCATTTGTTTGTCGGACGTAGCAACAGTAACTAAGGGGGGCGGGGCTCGGCGAAAGGTCAATTGTCATGTCAATTTTTATTTTATTTTATTCTTATAATAATTGTTTGCAGATTAAGTTTGTCTGTAATGCAGCTGATTATTTTTTGTTTCTTTTCTTCTACTGAAAGAGAACAGAATATTTAAACAATGCTTAGAGAGCATTTGTGTGTTATTTGAGTTGGACAGAAATCTGAAAACTTAAAGAGAATGACCTGTTTAGTTGCTCAAAGTTCATTTAAACAACCATTTCATAATCGTTCCAAACGTACTGATTAGTCGGCGAAATAATCGATGATTAGTCGATTAATCGCCCTAATAATCGTTAGATTTATCGATTATCAAAATAATCGTTTGTTGCAGCCCTAGTCTGTTGTGATTGGTCTACTCTTCTGTGATTGGTCTACTCTTCTCTGATTGGTCAGATGGCCAAGTCTGTTGTGATTGGTCTACCGTTTACAGCGTGTTGGAAACGAAATTTCAAAATATTTAAATTTCATCTATTCTGCAGCACTTGATACAAAATTTACAAATACAAATATACTTTATGAATTTAACCTCACTTTATTAAGCAATGTCTTTGCTCCTGACCTTTGATGATCCAGTTCAACCATACTAAGAAAAAAATACTTTATTTAAACATTACATTTGTTTAAAAAAAAAAAAAATTATGCTGAAGAAACAGTGTTGAATTTATTGTTGAGTTTTTTATTTATTTTTGTCATAGTTTTTATGATTTCCTATATATTTGGACAATATTTCAACATCCTGGAATGCATTAATTTCAGTCCATTGTAGTCCAATAATGTGCACTGCAAAATAATGAAAGTGTCACCAAATTTTTTATACTTTTATAAATGATTAAATATATATTTATCAAAATCTAAATGAGTAATTTAGTCAAAGCGATTATCACTGTGTTGAGGTCAAATAATGTTGGTTCACTGCATGCTCTGTGAAGCAGCAACACTTTGTTCCTCTGCTGGTGCAGTTTTCTCTCTCTGTATGACGTTTCCTGGCTGGAAGTGGAGTGATGGGAACGTCAGATTGGAGTGAGAGAGAAGAGCTGCACAGTTCGAGAGCCTTTCTGCCACCGGCTTCTCCTTTCCTCTTCCTCTTTTGTCTGTGTGCTTTGTGTCTTCATTTGTGCTTTGTCTTGACAGCGAGCGAGTGCATGCGCTGTACGGCACGTGACTCCTCTCTCTACACATGCTGCAAGTACACAATATGTTTACAGCTACAGCAAGAGAACCGTTCCCTTCAGTCAATTATGTCTTTATATGTCGAGTACACAGCCTAAGGGTGTTTTCAGTGAGGTCCAGTGCGCAGAAGAACAGACAAAGAGTTGTGTGTTTTGTAGTTTAGTCGATTTACAAGCACACTGGGAGAGTTTATGCCGAAATTAAATTTGTGTGGATGTGACGGAGGCCCATTTATTTCTTTAAAAATAGCAATCTGAGGCGATGTAATTGCCTTTTCCAAGTGCCCAGTCTTTTCATGTTCTCTCATCCATGTCTGGTAGTGAGAAACCACTGATTCAAGAGCTGGAACGGTGTACCACAATCTTAAAATCTGTGTTCACTGAAATCATTGTCTATTGTTATATAAATAATTTAGTATATGCACAACAATTTAACTGTTTTAATTGTTATTACTACATTTAGCAGTTTTTTTATTGACAAAATATTAACTAAACAACAACAAAACTGTGATGTACATATATTTATGAGATGTTTAATTTGATATATCAAGAACATATAATCTCAGAATTGCCAGTTTAATTTAATTAAACTCTTTTGAAACTCATGGATGCCTGAAAACAGTTCATGAAACCTTTATATTAATTTTTAAACAAAACCACATAAGTTATTATTAGAATGTTTTCAAATGAAATGTATACATTTTACTTGCATAAACTTTCACTTTAAGATAAAAAGATGATCAACTTTTCAAGCTGTAATTTTTTTCATGGCGGCCATAAATGTGTGTTCATATTCATGTTTATCAAAGTTCATTCTCAAAAGTGTGAGTGTGAGATGCCGAAATGTATTTTACAAAAAATGTGATAAATTCATAAAGTTCTGCATTTTTGTTTTAAAGAGTATATTTCTTAAACTCTTAAATAAAAATAATAACAATAATAATTAAAAAAAAGTAATGTGTGATTCGCATTTTGGTTCCCCATTTTGTTTTTTATTATTAGAAATGTTGGTAGTAAGGTCTCATTTGTTAAAATTAGTTAATGTATTAACATTTAATAATATTTTTACATTTAATAATATTTTTACATTTAATAATATTTTTACATTTAATAATATTTTTACATTTAATAATATTTAATCATTTAATGTCAGTATTAGTTAATAAAAATACAGTTGTTCATTGTTTTTTCATGTTAGTTCAAAATGCATGAACTAATGTTAACAAATACAACTTTTAATTTTAAGAATGTTTTATTAAATGTTAAAATTAACATTAACTAGTACTAACAAATGCTGTGGAATTGTTGTTCATTGTTAGTTCATGTTAACTAACGTAGTTAACTAATGTTAACAAATGTAAAGCGTTACCAACATTTGTATGTATCTCTTCCGGGTCAAAGCGGACCCGAATGCGAATCTGTACATCCCACATCCCACATCCTCCTGTGTTTCCTCAACTCATGCAAGTAGTTCCAGTCTCCACTATCAGCAGAACCTGTTTGCCTGCTCTCGGTCAGTGACCTCACACACACCGGCTGATGTCATTGCGTTAGATTCAGGTGTGACTCACGGTTTCATTCAAGAGGCGTAAAAAATCAAAGGGATTCTGCTAATGTGTTGACCAGCAGATTGCAGAGCAGATTGCTTGAGGAGTAGCAGGAAGGATGACGCAGTTCTGCGATGTTCATTCCCATGGCATTAGCCTGATGAATCATACATTAGACCAAAGTCCAAACCCTCACAAGGTTATCAGAGGACTCAATCCAGGCGTTTCTGCACCACAAATAAACCAGCGAGATTGCCTGCGATAATGGGATTTAAAATGGTGATTTCCAGGACTGGAGTATTAGTGAATGTCTGGACTGTGAAGTTCTGTATTCACACATTATTGGGAACAAATCATGGGAAAGCCATGAAAAACAGGGGACCTTGCTGTTGACGGGTCATTTTAGCATTATTTCACGAACCCCATGGTCACTTGCACTACAGTTCAAAATAATGTTTTATTTTTCCTAAAATTAATTTTTCCTAAATTTAGGAATAATTAACCGTTTATTTTTATTTTATTATTTTATTTTTGAAAGAAGTCTCTTCTGGATTTAACCAAGCATACCGTTATAACAGTAATAATACTGTTTTTCATTTACAGTATACCAGTCTTCAGTGTCACATGACCTTTCAGAGATCATATGCTGATTTGCTGTAGTTGTATGCATAGGCTGTGTTACTTTTAACCCTTTTTTTTATTATTATTATTATTATTATAATAATACTCACTGTGTCTGTCCACTCTTTGTTTTGCAGTATCTGGAGGGGCCCGAATGTGAACTGTGTGGACAGCACTGGATACACACCTCTACATCACGCTGCTTTAAATGGACACAGGTGAGTCCTGTCACCTGATGACCTTTGACCTCAAGGATAATTTTAGTTTTATTTATCGAAATGTACTTTTTAATTTCTGAATACCACACACAATTGTGCATGTGTCTCTCTGTCAGTGAGGTGGTGGAAGTGCTTCTGCGGAACGAGGCTCTGACGAACATCGCTGACAACAAGGGCTGTTACCCTCTGCACCTGGCGGCCTGGAAGGGGGACCAGCGGATCGTCAAGCTCCTCGTCCACCAGGGTCCATCTCACCCCAAACTCAATGAACAGGTCTGACCGCACGACACTGAGCGGCACATTCAAAGCCGTATTCTGGGTTATTCACCGCATGAGGTCTATGAGCAGCGCTCGTGACTTGCTATTGATTACCAAAGGAAGTAGTTTTGACTCGTCTCTCAGTTAAAACAGAATGGAAAACATGTATTAAATACTCTTGCTGTCTACAGGTAAACTGGAAATCGATAGGGCCAGGCCTTCTGGAGGGTTTAAAGTGCCTCTATTATGCTATTATAAAGGTTCCTAATTTAGTTTTGCAGTCTCAGTTTTACAACAGGTTTACATGCAGGTCAAAAAACACTTTACTTTTCTCATAATATACTGTTCAGCATCGCCCCTCTTCTCACAGTGTCACAGTTGATAAAGTATACAGTCTCTCTAAACCCCTCCTTTCCAAGAGCTGACTCTGATTGGTCAGATGGCAGTCTGTTGTGATTGGTCTACTCTCCTCTGATTGGTCAGATGACTCAGTCTGTTGTGACTGGTCTACTCTCCTCTGATTGGTCAGATGACCCAGTCTGTTGTGATTGGTCTACTCTCCTCTGATTGGTCAGTTGCTCCAGTCTGTAGTGATAGGTCTACTCTCCTCTGATTGGTCAGTTGCTCCAGTCTGTTGTGATTGGTCTACTCTGCTCTGATTGGTCAGATGACCCAGTCTGTTGTGATTGGTCTACTCTCCTCTGATTGGTCAGTTGCTCCAGTCTGTAGTGATAGGTCTACTCTCCTCTGATTGGTCAGTTGCTCCAGTCTGTTGTGATTGGTCTACTCTGCTCTGATTGGTCAGATGACCCAGTCTGTTGTGATTGGTCTACTCTCCTCTGATTGGTCAGTTGCTCCAGTCTGTAGTGATAGGTCTTCTCTCGTAAGTTGTAATTGGCGTAAGTTTTTACGCTCGCTTGAGGTGGTTTTTGACTTGTGCAAAAAAGAGTTAATGCGAATTATGGGAGATGGAAACGCATTTGCCGAATAAATTCGGATGTAGCGCACATTAAACCCACGTTACTGATAGGCTGTTTCCTCATGATGGGAACTGAGCCGGATCATTTGGCTCATCTCACTAATAAGAGTATACGTTTGCGTGTGTCACTCCTCTTCCTTTCTGACCCGATTTTAAGGATGATCTATTCTTTTTACTGAGCACAGACGTGCGTCGAAGTGGATTTGCAGCACAGGAAACATGTTCTCGACGTGTCAAAAACACGATGTTGCTACGACATGTTGCTTCTCAGCTACAACTACAGTGTTTTAGGGTCAAAGTAGATGTTGTTTGCAGGCAGACAATGAAGACCATAGACTGGCATTAAGCTAATTTGTCCTACTTTGGATATGTTACGGAAGTGAGACTGGAATTGCTGACGAATCGATTTTTTTCTTTTAAAATAACTTTATTTGTCGTGCACTTTCATCTTTAAAACTTTGCAGACCTTTTACATTCACGAACAGCTACATTACACACTGCATGAAAGGTCATATTTGAAAAAGCATAATAGGGGCACTTTAAAAACAGAAATGTGAAGATTGTGCATTTGCTAAGAACTTGAATGAATTCTATAGTTCAAACATGTATTATTTGAGCTGGAAAGTTTCAAATGTCTTTATTAAGTTGGGTTACTTTTTAGGTCAAAGAACGTCTACTTATGCGTTAACTAATGCCACACTTGCTCCATATAAACAGTCCCTGCATCCCAATCATACTATCCATCCTCAACAGTTTGTGATATCAGAATGTGTCAGATCACAGTATGTTAAAAATAGCCTTTTTGCAATTGAGGTTTGTTGACTACACACTAATGTTGACGAATCACAAAACCCCATTTTAGACCCCGTTTCCACCCATATTTAGCATTGACCAGAAATAATGCATGTTAATACCAGTTGGAAATACCAGTAGGTTATGGTTGTTAGGATTCCAGCCTGAGAGACGAGTCATAATAAATCCTGTCAGTAGTCTTTAAGTTGCTCTGTAAATATTCCCCTGTCTAGTGACACACTATCTGAGATCAGTAGTCGGGGATTGGGAGGTTGTTGACTAGTGCGGGAGGGTGTGTATTAGTCATTTTGAGGTTCGATTCGAGGTTATGTTTCTTTTGACGCGTCTCAGGAAAAGCTGCAGCTTATCAGGAACACTTTTGCTTCCTCTTACAGCTTCACACTGCTCATTTACACTTTGAGTGAGAGTGTGTGTGTGTGTAAAGATAAAGCTAAACATGAGTTCAGTGGCTTCTCACCCATAATACACGCTGTTTTCACAACTGCTATTTTTAGTCGTAACACATTTGGCTGAATTTCAAATGTTTTTTAAGTAGAGCATGACATACACGGTACGACTGTATACTGGGTGTCTGTTTGAGTCAATCGAGTGTCAGTAAAGATTAGGACACTTAAGTTGCAGATTAACCAAATTCAGGCGCGGAATAAATAACCACCAATATATCGGAATATAAACACTGACATATTTCCAGTGTGATGATTTTTACCGCAAATTTGGGATGAAATGCATTCTCATGCTGAATTAAACGTACAGGTCATGTGACCACAATGCATTTAAAAACATATAAAATCACATATTAATGCTGTGTTGGAACTGAATTGCTCAATTAGTTTGATGTTTGTTGACCCAGCAATGACATATTGAAATGTTTCTTTGCTCTCGCTTGTCTTCCCGTTCTACAGCTGTTCCCTATTTATTTCCAACCTCATGACATCTTTTAACAAACGAACCTGAATATTCATGCGCACCTGTACTCGGGGTTGGTTTTTGTATTGTTTGATTGAAATGTCCCCAGAGGAAAGCAGAAACTGCCTGTCTTCAAATACTCTCGTTTTGCATAATTTGGAGAGACTTTTCCTGCATTTATTATTCCGCAGTGATGCACTCAGTAACATCATAATCACAGTTTTCATTTAACAACTCTGTTATTGTGCTGTTTTCTCATTGATTTGTTATAGCATGACATGCCTCAAAATGAAATGAAACAGCGCAGCCAAAAATAATGATTTATTATTATTATTATTGATTCATTATGAATTTGGACTAACTAGAAAAATATTGCAAAAAAACTGTCTCATTTCATTTTTTTTGTGCCATTTTTATAAGGCTGGTTTATTCTCCATCGTTTGATTGGTCAAATTCAGCATATGCTAGAAAATTTCATTGTCAAATGTTTCTGATTTGTCTAATTATAGTTCGTTTTCCTCACAAATTAGATTTTTTTTTTTTGCCTTGTATCAAAATAAATATTCATTCGGCGTGTATTTTTATTGAACGTTAATCATTCGACGGACTCTAAGCCAGCCTGTAGTTTCTTTTGCCTGTTTCATCATGTGATCATGCATTTGATTAACACTTGTGTTCAGTGTGTGTGTGTGTGTATGTGAACACGTCTCCTTCCTGTTCTCTCCCCTCTCCCAGAGCTCTCTAGACCACACAGAGTTCAAACGCTGTGGCCCATTTGACCCCTATATTAATGCCAAGGTGTGTACCCATGACCTCTGACCTGCACGCTTCACCTCCATACGCCACGCCTGGGTTTGTCTGGTTTCTGTTGGGACAGTGTCGCTTCACTCTTTCTCATGTTTGTCATCATGTGGGTTATATAAGCACACATATGGCGTGTGTGTGTGTGTGTGAAGGTGTATAATGTATAAAGACGTGACAGACTGTGCTGTGATTCTCACTGTAGTCTGAAGTAAGTTATGTACAGTTTGTGTGTGTGAGAGCATTTTATCATGAAAGGTGTGATTTCTGCAAACTGCGAAAATAATGATGGATTTTAGACAGGTTTCCCACTCCGTTTAGACTAATAATGTATGACAAGAAAAGGGAAAAACTCATGTTGTGAGAAGATAAAAAAATATTATTAGTAGTATTTTAAGTTTCAAATATATTTAGAAAAATGTCCTAGATGCATATTTAAATGCATAACATACAGTTTTCAATAGAAATGGCATTAAAGTATATTTTAGTTTACCTAATACCATAAAAATTTACTTTAGAGGGACAAGTGCATTTAATATAAAATTTAGAATATAGTAGATTTTAATCTATATTTAATTTATATTTTTATTTTATATTTTGCTGAAATATCTAGGGGGGAAACGCAAAACAGGAAAGGATATCATAGAGAGAACCCCTTCGAACCCTCATAACTGTGTCAAAGACAATTAGTCTCTTAAAATATTAGATTATTATTGTTATTATTTATTTATTTTTAATTTAAGAGAAGACAACATAAGCTCAGGTTGTAAAATTATCTTCTGGTGCAACTAAAATAATTTAGTATATACAGATATTAATGTGGATTTGGATTAATAAACACAGATATTAATGAATTCATGATAAATATTAGAATATTGGATATTCAAATATTGAGATAATTTGATAATATCAGATAATTTGATACTTTTTAAGAGAAAATAAGGTTAGTTCAGGTAGTCAAATATCATGTGGTGCGACTTGATTCAATTGAAATTTATATAAAATACGTTTTACCTTGAAATGTATATTTATTTATTAATCTATTTCTATTTTAAATGTGTTCTCTCACATGTGTTCAAGGTGTCACGAACCGTACATGCAAAGATTCAATGAAGAATTTTGATTTGTGTTTTATTTATCTTGCACTCTTATTTGTCATCAACCTTTTTATAATTCCTTTATACACAAGCAATTTTTTCCCCTGTTCTGCAGCCTTTTTGTCCCAGTGCCGAATAATAAGTGAATGTAATGCCTTTGCAGTTTAAAATGGGATTGGAGAAAACATTTGAACTTTGAGAAATGTTGTACGTTGAATCTTTAAAGCCACTGTATGATGTTCTGCTGAAGCTCAGAGAATCCTCATCTCGCTTGCGTTCGATAGCACAGAGGGGTTTCACTCCAGCTTTAGATCTCGTACAAGCGGACGTGTGTGTGTGTGTGTGTGTGTGTGTGCGTGTCAGGCAGGTTACAACTGAACAGACTGAAGCGGACATGAATAATTCATGAGCTGACAGGAAGTGTGTGTTTTGTGATTGTTAAATGGTATTTCTAGAATACTTGCTGTGCCACACACACACACACACACACACACACACACACACACACACACACACACACACACACACACACACACGCAGAGTCGAGAAGCTTTTTTGTGTAGCCGTCGGCTTGAATCAGTGTCAGAAAGTGTGTGTGTGTGAGTGTGTGTGTGTGTGTGGCGGCAGAGAGAGGTGGGGTGTAGTCATGGAAACGGTGTCATGGCTGGATAGCTGAGGGCCGACCCTGTAGTGCATCGAGAGAGAGATGAAGAGAAATGAAAGGAAGACAAAATACAGAATGATGAATAGAAGAGAAGCCATTCATTCACCATGGGTTTTGATGTTCTGCAGGTGCAAAATAATAATAGTAGTAGTAATGATAATAATAAAATAGATCTGCAGTAATTGATTTTTTTTACATTTTTAGTCTGAAGAAGAAAAAAAAACATAAGTAGATGAGTTCCAGTGTTATTAACTAAAACTATAAAAAAAAAAAACAGTAATGGATAATATACAATTTTGTTTTAGTCTAATAGAAATAAAGCTGATGAAAAACCTTAAACATAAAAACCCTAAGTTGAACTAAAATGACTAAAACTGAAATAAAATAAAGCTATAGTTAGACAGACGTTGATTGATTGATTGATTTTGGCCGATAGCCGATAATTCTTTATATTTAAAAGCCGATAAACGATATATTGCCCGATAAATCTAAATCCAAAATGTTATATTACAAAATTACAAAAACAAAAACTTCTCCATTTAAAAGCCGTGTCCCAAGCACACAATTACAATGTTCTCATAATAATGTTATGTAGTCCAGATGACAGACTTGCGCTGCACATGTTGCACTTTACTGTATTTTCCTTTTCATAGTGATTCCAATCATATTTCAAGCAGTTCAAAACCATCATGGTGAACAGTGCACATCTGAAGCGTCTCAGGAAGTAATACATTATATATCAGCTTTTATCAGGCAAATTTTCATATCGGGCCGATAACAATAACATTAAATATGAACATATATCGGCCGATGCCGATATGGTGGCCCATATATCGTGCTTCCCTACAAAACAAATAACAAAAATGCATAAAAAATAAATATAAATTGGAAATGTATGAATAAGCAATCTAGGCTCAGTGGAAATTGGTGCCTCTACCTTCAGTTTTGCAAAACTTCAAAAACACTCCTGTAAATACAGGTTCCTGCCGTCTCCAGCTGAAATGAACACTAGTGGCAGTAAAATCATTTGTATTCATTTTCACACAAATTATGATTACGGAGACAGATTATCAATTCCTTGCACAATGCTATTTATAGTGTTATAAGAACACTTTTACCGTAGTGCATGATTTGTAAACTAATATGTTTTGATGTTTGCGTTGCATAACCAGCTCCATATTTGTTGTTATTTCCAGTCGTAGTAAACCTGCTCGATCGCTCATCTGGTACAGCATTACACTCGAGACTCAAAGCGCTCGGTTACGAGTCCAGAGAAACTCGAGTCACGACCACAGAGCTCAAATACCATGTGTTTGTATCTCACGTTTGCTTTTGTTAACTCTATCAGGGTAGATTCAGGGTTAGGGTTTAGAGTAGCTGCAACTTAATTTTCAAATGTTAGCACATTTAAAGGAGCCGTATGTAAGATTGTGGCCAAAACTGGTACTGCAATCACTTTCAAATGACTGTAGAGCGGTGTATCCCCTCCCCCTCCCCCCTGACTCGAGGTTGCCAGATAGACAGGAACGTAGGCTGCTACGTAGCTGTGGTAACTAGAGCAGAGCTGGCAACCCCGATGCCGAAACACTACTGACTTCGTGATTGGTAGATAGGTGGAGGGTGGAGCTTCAGGCCAAAACACAACATGACAACATCAACATCAGTTGAGGGCTGCAACTTTTAAATGACAATATCCTGGCCGGACTACTGTTGTCAGTGATATAAGTATTTGAAATGAACATGATTTCTTAATGTCTAGTGACATATCAGGGCCATTTTATGATTAATTGAAATACATTTCTTACATACAGCTCCTTTAAACTTTTTGCGTCGTTCATTTCCACACTGCCGCGATACGTACAACAACAAACGTTGACATATTCACAATCATCTGTTTCTGAGAAAGCTGAATGCCACTTTTACCACCAGTTACTACCATCGTGGACATGCTAGCACACATAACTCTCGGTTTGAACAGTTAATCTAAAAAAAGATTTCCCCTTCTGAATGAACACACAATAATGACTGAAGATCAAACACACCGTATGTGTTCACACAGCTGAGGTTCACCTGCCCTACTGAGAGTTTATTTCAGGAGAGCCGTGTTTCGAGAGTGCATTCATCCCCGCTTCCCTTGATGGAGTCTGTGGGGAACCTCCCGCTCTCAGATGACCTAGTTAGCAGGAAAATCTACACACATTATTGCCTTGTCATCATAATTCCCAATGAACATTTATAGGGTTGTTTCAAAACCTTGCGAGTTGCCTCACGTCTGCTGTGTAAATATGCCACTACCTTCTACAGGTGCATTTATTTGATAAAAAAAACTGTAATATTGTAAAATTCTAGTTTAAAATATCTATTTTATATTTGGAATATATTTATTAAAATGTAATTTATTCCTCTGATCAAAGCTGAATTTTCAGCATCATTACTCTTCAATCTTCAGTGTCACATGATCCTTCAGAAATCATTCTGATATGATTGAAACATTTCTGATTATTATCAATGTTGAAAACAGTTGTGCTGCTTTGCTTCATATTTTGTGGAAACCGTGATAGGTCTTGTCTTTGAATATACATTTAAAAAGAACCGCATTTATTTGAAATAGAAATCTTTTGTAATATTGTAAAAATGTGTCATTATAATGCATCCTTGTTGAATACAAGTATTAATTTCTCAAAAAAATAAAAAATCATACTGAATTTTTCTATGGAAGCCCGTTTGCGCCATAGTTGAGTAAAAAATACAATTCTGTAAGTCATAATAATGAGAAACTTTCTCATAATTATGACTTAGTATCTCATTATATTGAGAAAGTTTCTCGTAATGAGAAACTTTCTCGTAATTATGACTTAACATCTCGTAATGAGAAACATTCTCATAATAATAATTAACATCTCGTGTCAAGTCATTTAAGAGAGTCATTAAGTCATTACGAGAAAATTTCTCGTTATTTTGAGATACTAAGTCATTATTATGAGATGTTCTCAATTTAACGAGATACTATGTCATAATTATGAGAAACTTTCTCGTTATTTTGATATACTAAGTCATTATTATGAGATGTTCTCAATATAACGAGATACTATGTCATAATTATGAGAAACTTTCTCGTTATTTTGATATACTAAGTCATTATTATGAGATGTTCTCAATATAACGAGATACTATGTCATAATTATGAGAAACCTTCTCGTTATTTTGATATACTAAGTCATTATTATGAGATGTTCTCAGTATAACGAGATACTATGTCATAATTATGAGAAACTTTCTCGTTATTTTGAGATACTAAGTCATTATTATGAGATGTTCTCAATATAATGAGATACTATGTCATAATTATGAGAAACTTTCTCATTATTATGACTTAAAGAATCTTTTATTTATTTTTTACTCAACGTTGGTGGAAACGGGCTTCCATACTTTTCAGCGCTAGTGTAAGTAGAGTTAGGGTTACTATAGTATGTTTCTATGATAAATGGTGTGCTACTA
Organism: Leuciscus leuciscus; assembly: GCF_965113295.1. NCBI lineage: Eukaryota > Metazoa > Chordata > Actinopteri > Cypriniformes > Leuciscidae > Leuciscus > Leuciscus leuciscus. Next base: position 27,277,421 of record NC_138742.1, read on the forward strand.
TAAGCAAAAAAATGCTCAGAAAACCAAAATATTGGGTGAAACACTCCGTTTAAACTGGAGTAGATGATTTCTGTCGACTCATCCGCCATCCTGGGTGAATGTGTCACTGAGGGTACGTTTAGGACTGAAAAGCTAAAGTTTTTCCTTTTGCATTTTTCACGTACAGACCAACAATGTTGTCAAAGCTATCCCCGATCACACAGATCCGTGAAAACGACTAAAATCGCTGTAGTATTAATGCCAGGCCAGTAGATGGCGATGTCACGGTGTACGGGAAAACGACTGAACCTATAGACAGAACACGTAATACACATGTGCATGATGTAGTTTACAAGGAGACGATAATGGTATCGCTTTCAAAAACTTGCACTTTGAAACCCATTTTCAAAAGTTTTAAAGCCCCCAAAACGCTGTTGTCGAGTAAATTAAAGGCCAAAACTCAAAGTTTTCTGTGTTCAGTTGAAAACGGTGTCGTTTTGAGAGAGTTGCAATACAAATGTAATAATCCACAAAGGATAAATGCACAATTCAGCCATTTTAATTTTGCTGCCTACCTTTTGCTAACAGGCTTTGTGCTCACTGGTTTTGAATGAAGTCTCGTTCGTGTTTCTTGGCCTGAACTCATTGGTAGGGATCTAGTCCTGTCTGAGACTAGAGATTTCCTCATCCTTCATGTTGGCTGAGATTTCCAGTGTGGCGCTCTCAACCCGTGATCTCTTCGTGACATTAATTGTTTAAAATCACATCAGTTGTGTAGCGGGAACTTTTTCTCTTTCTCTCTCACTCTAAAAGCTTTTATGTGTGGGTACCAAACGTCCCTCGGACTCTTTGAGAAATGTGAAATGCTCTGCTCTCTTCCCAGAGAGATGGTAATGTGGAAAGCATTGCATTGCGCTCCCTCCAGAGAGATGACACATCTCTCTGTGTGTGTGTGTGTGTGTGTGTGTGTGTGTGTGTGTGTGTGTGTGTGTGTGTGTGTGTGTGTGTGTGTGTGTGTGTGTGTGTGTGTGTGTGTGTGACAGAAACACAGAGAGAGCTTCAGTTCTGTCAGGCTATGGTTGATTTTGGCAACTGTGCCTGATTGTAAAGAAGCCTGTCAAGAACACTTCCAGGTCATATTTCACTATGAAAGAAAGAGATGATATTTTTCTTAATGGTAAATAAGGGCTTAATTTCCTATAATATTATTTGCATTGCAATGTGTTATTTTAGTATTATTCGTATCATATTGTAGTATTTATTAATGAAGATTAAATAGATTTGTTTTTAGTTTTCGTTTAAGTTTTAGTAATGTAATGTAACTGTGTAAAGTTTATTAGTTTTGATTTTAAATATTTGTTATTATTTCAGTTTTACTGGTAGTCATTTTAATATCTCAACTAAAACTTATTTTATTTCAGTTAATTGCCAAGGCAACATTTCTAAGTTGTTTTTTTTATCAATTTTTTTTTATTGTTTATTATAATATTTTCTTTCATTTCAGCTTTACATTTTTTATATATATATCTTTTAAATAATTTTAGTTAACAATAAACAATAGAATTAATCGCATAAGCTCAAAAAAAATCACTAATGTTAGTACTGTAATGCAAAAAAAAATTCTATATTATTTTAACTAATTCATTTATGCAAATTTTTGTTTTACTGATTTTATTATGATTTAAATAAAATGCACCATTTTTACTTTTTTATATACAGTAAAAATGACTGAACAATGTAATTTACGTTAAATTAAATGTACATTAAATTGTCATCACTAATTATTGAAATGAACTAATATTCATTAAAATAAGGTAACGATGCAAAAAAAATTTATGCTTGTAAAAACATACAATTTTATATATACAAAATATATATATAAATATAAATACTGCACTACGTTAACATTAGTTAACTACATTAGTTAACATGAACTAATGAACAATGCATACAGCATATATTAATCTTAAAGGGATAGTTCACCCAAAAATGCCTATTTTGTCATCATTTACTCACCCTCAAGTTAAACCTGTATGAGGTTATGATACACATACATACATACATACATACATACATACATGCAGTGTGTATATTGTTATTTTCTCCCGTGGAGCAGAAAGCGTGTCAGTTCTCTGGTGGCGGCAGCGGTAGCATCTGTCCCCCCCCCCCCCCCCCCCTTTGCCACAGGGCACACACTGATGATGCAATCACTCCTCCCGCTCCTCACCGGTTATATGCTGATGATGTAATCATCATGACATCACGTGGTAGGTCAGCTTTCAGCTCTGATTATCCTGATCCGCGCGCATGTGCGCTGACCCGACATGCATATCATAACCCTTCTGGAATAATCCCAGCATAGGCCCGACATGTCAGGCTGCGTTCACATCTCAACACGGGACCCCATGCAGTCACGCTACGCACATGTGAACTTGTGTTAATGTGCTCCTTTGGTTTGCTCCCTCAGGAAGGGCACATGCGTTCACATATGTATGGAGTCATGTGATCGGATGAGGGATGACAGGAGTCATCGGGCTTATTAAACCCAGAGAGAGAGAGAGCGAGAGAGAGAGCGAGCGTGAACAGAAAGATAAGCTCGTTTCATCATGTTTCGTGCAGAGCTCAGGAAAGGCCATCGCTGAGAGACTTCAGACTCTTAAAGACATAGTTCACACAAACATCAGCGTTCACACATCCTCATGTCGTTCCAAACCCGTAAGACCTTCCTTCATCTTCAGAACACAGACGCTGAAGATTAATATGTTACCACTGGAGTCACATGATTACTTTCATGATGTCTTTACTATCTTTCTGGGGCTTGAAAGCGGTAGTTGCGTAGCCTGTCAATGGAGGGACAGAAAACTCTGATTTCATTAAAAAGATCTTCATTTGTGTTCTGAAAATTAACGAATGTACCGTACATCGTATCGATGTATTATTACACCCCTAGTTTGCTCTAGACGTTGTATGTGCTTTTGTCATTTCTAGTTTTTTATATTGTTATTTAGCTTTTTTTTTTTTCAATTTTAATAATTAAACGTATTTTTATTAAGTAAACGTTCTTTATTTCAGTTAGTTGCCAAGGCACAATTTATAATTTTATTTTATTAAGTTTTGTAAGTTTGAATTTTTCATGTAATGCTAATATTTTATTTTATAGCTGTATTTAAAAAAACACTAAATCGATTTTAATTGTTTCCGTTTTAATTGTACTAGTAATGATGATGCCGTGGTACTGATGCTGAATGTGCAGTAATGTGTGTTTATGAGAGTTATCTGTGTGCTTGTGAGCTGAAATGCTCCGTCACACAGGTCAAACACACACTCAGTCTGGGGTTCCTGTTCTACACACACACTGTTCTGAAATCTCACGGAGAAATCAGCACTTTCTATTTTAAAAACAGCGAAAGCTCACTTCTCCTGACAGTCGGTCGTCAGCGCTGGACCGGAATTAACATGAAAATGAATCTGTTGTGTTTGTGGAAAGACTCTGAGCCTCTGTGGTGTCCGGTTCCTAGAGAGAGTGAGAGAGTGAGAGAGTGAGAGAGTGAGAGAGTGAGAGGTTCACTCGAGAAGAGCTGAAACGAGTGTTTGTTGAGAGAGTGATGAAGCTCATGAAGGAGTTCAGTCCAGCTGTTTCCTCATGGATATCTGGGATCTCTGCGCTCACTGTCACTCGAAAGATGTGAGAGCTGATATTAAGGGATCTGATTCTGCTGTGTGTGTGTGTGTGTGTGTGTGTGTGTGTGTGTGTGTGTGTGTTGTGGTTTTCCTTTTTTCAGTTTGAAGAATAAAGGGCTTGCTGTGTTTTTGTTTTCCCGTCTGTGGAGGGAAACGACAGGTGTAGTTTTGTTCTCTCTCTCTCTCTCTCTCTCTCTCTCTCTCTCTCTCTCTCTCTCTCTCTCTCTCTCTCTCTCTCTCTCTCTCTCTCTCTCTCTCTCTCTCTCTCTCTCTCTCTCTCTCTCTCTCTCTCTCTCTCTCGTCCCTTATATAATGGCAGGAGAACACACACTGCGCTGCCAGGTGAATACACACTTCTTTCTCTCCCAAAATATATGAGAGTTTGTCTGAGGCTCGCCTGCTTTGATCTGTTTGAGTGAAGTAAGTGTCTGTAATGTCGCTGAGGAAGCGCAGCTCGTCCTCTACCTCTCCATCAGTGTGTGAACACACTCTCTCTGCAAAGCCAAGATAATCAAAAAATAGTATAAATGTTAGCAATAGCATTCAATAATACAGTATTAATGTAATTATAATAGTTATTATTAATGGTAATGGTAATAATGATAAATATATTTTACAGTCAAATTTTTATTATTGTTAACATAATATAGTAATAATAATCATGATAATTTGATCATTTAATTAACATAATAATAATAATAATAAAATTAAAAATGGTAATACAATAATAATAATAATAAATGAATATGATGGTAATAATTATGAACAAAAATAGTTTTATTAATATTTACGTCATTATATCATCATAATAAAAATGGTAATAATAAAGAATAAAAATGCAATAACTATTTTATTAATCATCTTAATAATAGTTTGTTGTTATTATAAGATTCATAATAATGAATCTTGCATGCGCACAGGATGCTTTACCCACTGTGATGTAGTTGTGGGGTGTGGTCATCAAACCAGCACATGTTCATTGACTCTGGCTCTGCTCACACACACACAGTCACTCAGAGTGGTGGAGTGTGTGTGGCTTGTGTCCGCTGCTGCCAGCCGCCCGGAGACTTTCACAAGCCTCAGACACACACACACACACACACACACACACACACACACACACACACACACACACACACACACACACACACACACACACACACACACACACACACACACACACACACACACACACACACACACACACACACTGATCTCTGCACAGCTCTGGAGGAACCCGAGTCTGATGATGAAGCACTCAGTCAGTCTCTCACTAGCAGTTTTTGAGCTCTAGGGTATTTTGTGTTTAATTTCATAGTTATTATTACACTCAAGATTTGACTCTATTCAGTCAGCAAACAAAGCAAATATAACAGCACCCTCTGGTGGTCAGGTTTCAGGACATCAGTCATTGTGAAGTTCAATGATTTGCTACAATCATGCTGTACATTTCAAACTATGAGCCATTTTGTCTAATTGTGTCTAATTTAAGTATAATATTGCAAATACCAAGAGTGATTGTTTGCCAATGTCTAAGATATTGACCAATGATCAAAAGTGACGGTAAAGTAGTGCACATATAGTCCCAAAAACACTTAAGCCACACTTAATGTATGAATATCAATACATTAGATACAACATATCGAATCAAGTGTCATTGATTTAAAGATAACTCAAACACACTTTACAAGCCAAGAAATTTCACAAAAATAAGTTTGTAACGCATCTAGTGCTGAAAATGAGTATTTAAGCACTTTGACTGTGTGTGATACGAGTTGTCTGCATGCGGTCAAGCTTGCATGTCCTCTTCTGCTCTCTCTGTCTTTCTCCGTAAAATCACTGGCTGAATAACAGTGTAAGACTGTTGTGATTTGTGTATTTTACATAAATTCAGTCCGATGTTTTGTCTAAGAAGTTACGAATCTTCCACAATCCTGCTCTGTTTCGACTGATCTTGTCTTTTGTGTCGTTCTCCTAAAAGCAGGCTTTATTGCCAATGCGAAGCTATGCTCACATAGCTTTACCACCTTGTGTCTTCAGCGAAGGCTACAACTGCCTGGATTCGCTTGAAGATGGTTTATTTCTCTCACTTTTCAGGCCCAAGCACTGAAGTAACAACATCTCTCCGTCCTCTTCTCCGCAGAACAACGACAACGAGACGCCTCTGCACTGCGCGGCTCAGTACGGGCACACGCGGGTGGTGCAGCTGCTGCTGGAGGAGCTGACCGACCCCACCATGCGCAACAACAAGTTTGAGACGCCGCTGGACCTGGCTGCGCTCTACGGCAGGCTGGAGGTGGTCAAACTTCTGCTCAGCGCTCATCCCAACCTGCTCAGCTCCAACACCAAGAAGCACACGCCTCTCCACCTGGCCTCGCGTAACGGACACCTGCCCGTGGTGGAGGTGCTGCTGGCCGCCGGCGTCGACATCAACTACCAGGTGAGGACGTCTGGGTCCAATATCACACAGGAGTGCCATGATGAAGCATTGCACCTAAAATCTTGCATCAGCTGCTCACCTTCATGTATTTCCAAACGTGTACAACCTTAATTCATCTGCAAAACACAAATGAAGATATTTTAATGAAATCTGAGAGATTTCCGTCCCGCCGTTGACAGTCTATCAACCAAAAACTCTGACATTTCATTAAGAGTTTGTAAAATAAATCTATATGAATCGAGCAGTTCAATACAAGTATTGTGAAGAGATGTGATCGATTGATTGAATTTGACGTGATGGATTTAATTTAGGCTTTTATTCACATGTAAACATTGATCAGCGAACGTGAAATATGGTAATTGGAAGCTTGCTTAACGTGTGAGAACGAACCTCATTGGTCGTTAAGGAAGTTCAAAAGTGCTGCGAAACACGCAAGAATGAATCTCATTGGTTCACGCGCATCAAGCAAGCATGATTGAGCCGTTTACCAATCATCTCTCAGTGTTCCAAAGATGAAAACAAAAAATGGATTTGGAATGACATGAGGATGAGCAAATGATGACAGAATTTGTATTTTTGGTTGAACTAACCCTTTAAATTCTCCTGTTACGCATTCGCATTTAAAGTCCCCCTGTAGTAAATCATTGTATCCCTTAAAACCCATCTTTGATCACCAAAATGACATATTTAAGAGTTGTTTCTTTAAAAAAAAAAAAATTCTTCATGCCTTAAAATAGCTTTAATGTAACTCCAAACCCTCATTTATTATAAGTGTTTCTATGTATATGCAAATGAGCCCTGCCTCCACTCACTCACTCCAGCTCAGAGATCCACTCGTTGACAATCACACGCTGATCTGATTGGTTACAAGGTAGTTTGTGACGTCAGAAACACCAGCGATTTCAAACCGTGTTTTTGAGACTGTCTTTGCAACTCAGCAATGCTGTCGACTTATGAATCTGCACATGGTTTGTCTTAAAGCACATTAAAACACCACATAGACATGTAAACTACATTAAAAGCTTGATTTTCACCACAGGGGGACTTTAAGCACCCAAGATGTTTTGGGCTATATTCGAAATAGCATACTACCATACTTCAATACTTTTACTATTTCTGCAATATGCATAGTTTTGCATTATGTACATTTTCTTGTATGTATGTCAAATCATAGAGGTAATTTCATAAAAATGCTGTTTCATGTTGACTGTCCAAGTGCATATCAGTGCAGGTGTGTGTTGGCTGGGCTTTTTAACAGTCATGACAGGTGGTTTTACCTCACCGTGATCTGAGCTAACAGCTCTTTAACACCTTGCCAGAACACTCCCTACCTGAGAAACCTTCTCACACACTTAACAGTAACAACCTGCCATCTGCCTCTCACTCAGAGCAGCGGCCCACATTCACACAGTCTGCTTTGTCTGATAACATACTGAGAAAGCCAGTGCAGTGCGAAATTGAGTCTCTCTGCTCTCCGCCGGGTTCTGACATGTCACATCTGACTCGGTTATTGCCGTCAACTGACCCGAAACACAATGTACAGGAGCGTTTAACCTTCACTACTTTGCTATCGTGTTATTTAAGTGTCATTGTGTTCGTTCACAGACAGAGAAAGGCAGTGCCCTTCACGAAGCAGCTTTATTCGGAAAGACGGAAGTAGTACAAAAACTACTCAACGCAGGTAAAAACAAAGGCAAACTCAGAAATTACCAGTCCTTTGACTGCCGGAAATGTCCCCAGGACGCTCTGTCTGAATGTTCTTCAGGTATTGATGTGAATATCGTGGACAGTAAGAATCTAACAGCGCTGGACACTGTTAGAGACATGCCCTCTCAAAAGAGCCGACAGATCGCCTCCCTCATACAAGGTACGTCTGGAGCAGATCTCACACACACCACTGAGCCGGTTCCTCCTCTGGTCCTCGGTTTCACGCTTGTCTTGTGTCTCTGCAGCTCACATGAGCGGGCGTCCGTCAGACACGAGCCTCCCTCCTCCACCAGTGCCTCCACCTCAAGAGAGCCTGAGCCCCAAGAGAAAAGGTCAGAGCAAAACTTCAGCTGTCATGTGCTCTAGGTTTTTTGGGTGAAATTTTATTTAGACCTTGTTTACACTTGGTATTAAGATGCGTTTCGGTCGATCGGATGAAGTGGACGAATAAATACTGGAGTAAACGGGTCTAAGATGTTTTGAGCTTGTCCACTTTCCACCACTTCCAGAGGGAGTTAAAAACACATTCGACCGGATTGCTTTCGTAGTGTAAACACTCATGTGGTCGAATGTGTTCAAACAGCCACAAAAGACCGACTTCTCTCTGCATACTGACCTAATGAGTAACATTATGGGTAGAGCTATAGCCAGACAAGATTCAAACTTTGTTGGCTAAAAACCCAAGTTTGGTTTAAAGAAGAAAAATGTACCAAGCACAATGTTCTCTCACCATTCCTGATTTCTAACACACACTCAGTGTTCAGCTGGTCTCGAGTCTGTCAGAGCAGAAACTAAAGCTGCTGTTCTCCGTGTGTTTATCCGTCGTCTCCGTTCGTGTTCATATCTAAACTACACGAGCTTATTTCGCCCATTAGATCGAAAGATTTGAAAAAGCCCATACATTTCCTCGCCCATAGACCCTCCTCTCGAGGAAATCAGGACAGAAGTGGCTGAAAGTGGACAAAAGAGAATAAAACACCAGGTGTAAACAGGGACTAAATTACACAGGTTTATTTTGCTGTGAATTGTTTTACCATAGAAACGCATAATTTAGATTTCAAGGGAGTGAACAGCTCTGTCTAGGACGTCCCAGGTCGTCATCTAGTGATTATGACAAGACGTGAACGCACCAATATTACTTTTTGAATTTTTTTATCAATGCATACTGTGTCCTAATTTACTTTTACTATTTATTTATTTATTTATTTATTTATTTTTAATTACACCATTATTCCATCCTGAATATAGTCTTGTTTTAAATTTAGTTTGGTACATTTCCTTGTATTTGGTCATTTGTATTATCTGGAGGTGAACATTAATAAATGAGTGAATGAAAATGAATGGCGTATTGGAGTTGAGTCCGGCCAGTGGCATGTCCTGATTCCTCTCTCTCAGCAACACTTGTTTTGTCTCCCTCTCCAAATCCAAATGATGCTGATGCTCATTGTATCCTTTCCTGTACAGATGTTGTAATGTGTATGTGTGTTTTCACAGGAGAAATGGAGCAGCAGGTCAGTGAGCTCATATCCGGGTTGTCTCCGACCCCCGTGGAAGAGAGTCCGTATGAAGCCTTGTTTGAGGCGTCCTCGTGTCACTCTCTCGACAGCCTGGCCAGCGGAAAGTCCTCGGACAGAGACTCCGGGCGGCCCGACAGTGAAGCCGGGAAGGTGAGGATTCGATATACGGATATTTCTGTCTTTGAAATCCTTGTTGGTTGAAAACAACCAATTTCATTTCGTTCGTTTCATTTTTATATCCACTGCCTGAGTGACAACAACAAAAAAAAAGTTACTGTTTGGATTTAAATATGTAAATACTTAAGAGTCCATGATTAGATCATTATTGCAGTGATTATGTTTCTATCATGTTATATGTTTGGCAACAGTTCCTCTAACCCTAGTTGATGGAGTGTGTAGCTTTTACTTTCTTAAACAACCATGTAGGAAGACACATCATGGCCATATTCCAGGATGACAAGGTCAAGATTTTTCAGTCTCAGATTGTGAAAGAATGGTTGGGAGGAGCATGAAGAATCATTTAACACATGAATTGGCACCTTCAATTCATTGAAAGTCTTTGGGATGTGCTGGAGGAGACTTTATAGAGTGCTGGACTCTTGCATTGTCAACTCAAGATCTTGAACAAAAAAGATCTTGAACATCTCTTTATGGAAATAAATGTTGTGATGTTAATTTTGATCAAGAGGTGCATCAATGAGTTTAAGGTCTGGACTCAGAGGTTTAAATTCATGTGTGGAAATGATTCTTCCTGCTCCTCCCAACCATTCTTACACAATTTGAGCCTGATGAATCTTGACATCGTCGTCGTCATGATGTGTGTTCCTACATGGTTTATCAAGAAATGAAAAGCTACACACTCTATCAATTAGGGTTAGAAGAACTGTTCCCGAACGTATAACGTGATAGACACATAATAATCACTGCAATAATGATCTAGTCATAGACCTTTAAGATTTAGCCTATTTATATCCAAACAGGGAGGTTTTTTTGTCCGGCAGTGTACATGAAATTTTACTCTCAATTCTATATGTAAGAAATATGCTAGCCAAGGAGGCAATTCCGATGAGGAAATGTAATTGATATTTATAAAATCTTAGTTTTGACTCTAGAATCTGATTGGATGAGCCTCGTCCCAAAGTCTTCATTAAAGGGATATTTCACCGCTGGAAAGATGAATGTGTATTTAAATTGGGTCATTTTATGTAGTAGAAATGTGAAATTATTTTAGAAGTTGGTGCCTTCTAGACTGAGAAAAGCCAGAACATTTATTTTGTGGCTCATGTGGATGAAAGACGACAACTCCCAGAATGCACTTGCTTCCCTGCCCTACGAGGCCACTCCCAAGCCACGCCTACCGGTTACAGAGGGCAGTATGGGAAGAAATGATACAACTAGGTTATTAGTCGATTCGAAACTGAAAAGATGCCGTTTTATGGTGAGATCCCCCTATGGGCGGGTTGAACACATGCGGAACGAGCTCCTCCTATTGGCTGTAGTCTCTCGCCTCTGGACAAAAAAGCCTCTGATGACGCTAAATGCGTTATCAGAGGTTTTTTTCCAGACACACAACACAGAAATCTCTCGTCTCAGGGGGACATGAGGGGGGGAAGCACGGTCACTCGAGAATACCACCGGGTTTCTACTGATACAAGCTTAATGCTAATCGGTGAAGTATCCCTTTAAATATTAATAAATGCACTTGTGGCCACACATTATATATTAATTAAAAGCGTAAACATTCAGTTAATGAATTATATTACTTGGCAGAAGAATTATGATTATTATGTTAATATTTAATTATACATTCAAGATATTTATTGAACTTTAGTATATTTTATCAAATTGTTTTTGCCTTTTAAGCAATAAATGAAATGATGATGCAATGTGATACAGTGCGCACAGTTTTATTGGTCGGTTGCTTTAGTATTCTTTTCAATTACTTTATTTTCAGTAGCCTTCTGTGAAAGCTGAAGATTTGGTGTAGTAGATTCCTCCACTAGATGGAGACTTTTAATTACAGGTCCATCATGGTGTTCACTTTGAACTTTGGTAACACTTTATTTTACAGTGTCCTTGTTACACACATTACATGTAGTTACTGTAGTAATGACTGTAAATTATGTATAATTACATGTAACTAACCCTAAATACAACTCTATAGTAAGTACATGTAGTTAACTATTATTACACAGTACTTAAATGCATAATTACACTGTAACACAGACACCTTAAAATAAAGTGTAACCTAAATTTCTTCATGTCTTTCTTTAAAAATAAAATAAAAAAGGTTTCACCCTGTTTGATAGTAAATGAGTTGAATGTTTCTGACAGAAAGAGCGTCATCCTCCACAGAATCAGTCTACACTGGAAGAGGAGCTCAGCTCTGAGGTAAAGTCTCTGTTCAGACTTCCAGTGTTTGGTTCACATTTCACATTAAATCAAATAAAGTCTGGAATCCTTAAAGAATCCCTCTGGAAGAACAGCCCAGTGATGCGATTGACCCTGGTGTTTCCAGTGTCTGCCTCCATCGGTCAGTAGAGTAGTATGTGTTTGTACTTTTACTTGTCAATAGATGTCTTCAGGAAAGTTCACCTCTCTGTTTACTTCCTTTAAAATCTCGTATTTGTTTCATTTTCTCTTACGAAAGAAGTGCTGTGGATGTATCACTGTGGTATTTAGCTATGACCATCACTCAAAATGCATTCCTGTAGAGTTTGATATTAGCATGTTGCTAAGCTAATAGCTTTATACTCTATAAACAAAACATTGGGTGAATTATTTTCCGGTGTTGTTATGAAAAGTACTTATTTATGATTTCTCGTTCTCATGCAATTGTCGCAATTTGCCTTCTAGTGGCAGACGCACAAAACTTTCAAATTGGTCATGAAGCAGCCATTTCCCTTCGCTTATTCACAATAGTAAAATGTATTAATCGAGTGCATTAGTGCCCGCCCCCTTTTTCAGTGGTGATGGTTCCGGTTGTATTTCTTCCTTTCATTTTTCTCATAGGGATTGTAAAATAGTCTTTGTTCAAGAGTTATTTCAGCTTCTAGGTGAATCACAACACAACTCTATAACATTACAAACCTTGATTTGAAGCAAAAAGGGTTTTGAAAATCAGACAAAAAGACAAATGTACAAGATAATAATCGAATAATCAAAAATGAAAACGATGGAGCAATATTAAGTTACTTATTTACTAATGTTGATTATATCTATAAAAGCAATGTTTTTAAGTTTATTGCAAAATAAGCATATATATATATATATATACATATATACATTTCAGTATTTTGAGAGCATAAAGAGAGCAGAGCTAAACAACTCTTTTAGCGCTTTTTGCTGGTTTCAACTCTTGTTCCTCTGATTGGTGGAGTTTGCTGCACAGCATCATGGGTAATGTAGTTTTTCACCATGAATTCTGCTGTTAAACATGATTATTTAAAAAATAAGCTGAGATAATGTGGGCCATGGATTAACAAACTCGTCGCTCACAGTGAGGCAGTTTTTAAAGGTTTATAAATTACCTTTCAAAATCAATATCAATTTCCCTATGGAAGTTTTTAAACTGCAACAAAAACATAGTAGGTTTTCAATGGCTAATCAACATAAAATAGAATAATTAATAATAATACCATGGAAATGTAGTGAATAATTGCCATGATATTGACATGGTACACCCAGCTGCTATAACATGTTTTAAAAAAATTTAACTTTTTTTGTTTGTATTTTTATTATCTATATTTAATCTGTACATGAATGATTGGCAGCAGTGCACAGCGTGGAGAGCAGAACAATGAACATTGTGGCGGAGAGGCTGTTGAATCTGTCTTTCCACTCGCTGACTGCTGTTTCCGCACGTCTACCCAAATCAAACAGCATCCTCATGAATATTAACGCTGTGGGTCTCTGCAACACACAGCAAACCCTCTGTCTGAAAGACTCAGGAGCCCATGACCAACACGAACACACTAGACCAGAGCTGGATACAGAGATTCAAAGCTTTGCAACACTTCACTCAGTTTTGTCAAACACTCTGAACCGAAGTAGTAGGCCAGACTTTCCAAAGCTTGTGTTATACGTTCATGCAGTGTCAGCAAAAATGATCTCTCACTGGACTGTGCCATATAAATGACAGATATTCAGACTTGACTCTGTTACCTGCTGTTATTAGAAAGGTCATCTTTTTCAAAGTGCTGCCGCTATAAGCAATACGGACTGTGAAATAAGCGATTGCTTTTTATGCCAGTGTTTTCTGCATGAACTGAGTCTCTCTCTCTCTCTCTCTCTCTCTCTCTCTCTCTCTCTCTCTCTCTCTCTCTCTCTCTCTCTCTCTCTCTCTCTCTCTCTCTCTCTCTCTCTCTCTCTCTCTCTCTCTCTCTCTCTCTCTCTCTCTCTCTCTCTCTCTCTCTCTCTCTCTCTCTCTCTCTCTCTCTCTCTGCAGGCGGTTCACACTAACAGCAGTGTGGATGAACGCATTGAGCCCGTGGAAGAGGAGGACCACACATATGAACTGCTAGTCACCGCACAGACCAAAATCCCCAACAACACACAAAACAAGAGAGGTACGGACACTCTTACACATTCCCTACATTACTTTTGGGTCGTCTTCGTCTTCAATGCGGTTCTGAGACCTCACACAAGCTTTGTAGATTTACCCCACCACTTTGTTTATTAAACATGAGCCAATTTGCATATGCCCCTCATAAATATATGATACAGTCATCACTGAAAACATGAACTACAACATTATGCTCTGCTATAAGATCAGATGTTAAATCTAGTCGTTCTTTGAAAGAATCAAAAAGTGATTTCAAAACATTGTTTTATGGTAAACTCATATATATATACACACACATACAATATATATATATACATGCATACATTCATACATACACACACATATATACTGTATATATATACACACACACACACACACTATATATATATATATATATATATATATATATAGTGCATTTTCACGTCTATGTTCAAAAAGGTTAAAAAGTAGAAATATAAAAAGAAAACTAATAAAATGACTTAAAAAAATGAAAAAAACTTGACCTCAAATAAAATTGAAAACTGAAAATAAGCTACTAATGCTAAAATAACACCATTTCAAATGGATAGGGATTGTCTTAAAAGTGAAGTCAATCAATATATCCCAAATTTACAGGATGTGACCTTCTTTTGCTATCTTTTGTTGTTTATTTTATCGTTGACATAACTTGATGTCTTTATCTCCAGATGTGGACATCTCAGCCAAGTCTTCCAACAGTGCCCTACCTCAGGTGAGAAATACTGATTATTAGGCTTGTTCCAAAACCTCACTGCCTAATTCTTACATAGGCTTATAAGGCAACATCCCAACTGCTATGACACCTCTGAGTCATAAGTGAGTGATTTAAAACGCTTTAGGCATTTACACACAATGCTTCACTCAAGAGACTCGACTCAATGCTTTCCAGCAGAGTTTAAAATTAGCATGTCGCTAAGCTAATAGCTTGATACTCTAAAACTATACAACACACACAATTATTTGGTGAAATAATATATTTTTAGTTTGATTTTTCAGTATTGAATGAAATATGCTTATTTATAATCAACATTACTCTCGTTCGCCGTCTTGTATTTCTTGGATTGCCTCCTTTGTGAAAGATACTGTACATGCTATGCCGCTAAAACGAAGTATATTAGGAGGCAGCGAAACTAAGTTCAGGCTTCAGGTCAGGATTCTGGAGTTACCCATGATGCCTTAAAACGCTGCTTGCATAGGATGCTTTAAGTTTTTGAGCTTTGTTGTTTAATTACTTTTTTCAAATCTGTCACGCTGTCCGAACACTGTCTAGTGTGCAGTAGCCAGTCAGTTATCATCTGTATGCAGCATCTGTTGTGTGTGTGTGTGTGTGTGTGTGATTGCACATCTGATAAAAGCTAGACATTCCTTAATGTGTGAATATTGGTGTTATTGTTGCAGCGAAAGACCGCCACACACACTGACCTACGACCTCCAGCGTCGAACACAAACACACTGCAGCCGCCTGCTCCTCTTTTTAGCACAGTCCAGACGTCTGGAGGTAAGTGTGTGCATATGTGAACGCTCACTTCCTAATGACACCGTGAACACTAAGAACTGGCCTTTACAATGTTGCTGCCGTAGTTGAATAGCAGTATAACAGGTTCAGTTAAACTACGATTTAGCAACCAAATATGTATCAAACAAATTAGACTACATGATCTTTACTCTTTAAAATGTTTGCTTTCTGTCTGAGACTTGTGCTTTTGGGCTGTATTTAAAGGAAACAATTATTGTATGTATTATTTATGTATTATGTCATTCCTACGGAGCCCCTAAAGGGACATGGGGAAAAAATAAAAATAAACTTTTGATTTGCTTTCTAAACTTAAGCTTTCTCTGACAAATCTTGGCATTCACTCACATCAACTTTTGGGATGGAAATAATGAGGTAGGAGAACAAGTTTTAAAATAAATCCATCACAGGTCTTCCAAATTCTGTATGCTGTATTTTTTTATTTTATTTTTTATTGTGGAACGCAAAATCAGACATTTTGAAGAATGTTCACGCCTGCTCCTTTCCATATAATGTTGAAGTAGTGACGCCATCAAGCTCCAACGACAAAAACAACTCCTCATCACCATTAAAACACAATACAAGTTTTCTAAATTTCTATTTTTGGGTGAACTATTCCAAAATATCTCCAATTGTCAACAGTTTTGGAGCAAGAATATTGGTAGGATGGCAACACAAAAGTGGACATTTGTCCAGTGCGTTTGTCTCTGTGTCCCTCTCTGATCCTCCTAAAGTCGTCCCTCAGAAATCCTTGCCTAACTTAGAACAATGTTTACTCAGTGTAACACGACTCTAGTTAGCATTACTGGCCAAGAGTCCAAGAGAAATGCCATTACGGCTTAGTTTCACTCTAAAGGTGAAACTTGCGCACATATAAAGCCATTATATTGCAGCATGGGATAAAGTTCTTGTTCTAATATGGTTGGATTTTCATAGCATTGGTACGTGTGATAAATGCCAGTGGAAGTTATATGAAAGCCCCTGCACTCTCCTCGTGTTTCAAAACAAACAGCAGAGCGTCTCTCCTCGTCTCGTTGCCCTTCTCGTCCCTTAAGCTTCATAGACCTCAGCTGCCGCCTCCACTGTCGTACTGCGCTCCGCACCTGTCAATAACCCTGCAGGAAATCAGTCTGCAGACACACAGCAGCACACCCCCAAATAACAGGGTGTAAGCTTGTCATATTTCTCATGTCTGGCTCTCACAGTGGGAGCGATGCGTTGATGTATTGAGGACTTGAAGGAGGTTCTGACCTTAGTGCTTTGGAGATGAAAGCTTCATCCTGAGTGCAAAAGCATGTGTGTTTTAGACGTCCCTTCCCTCTTTTAATAAACGCTTCTCACCGTTGGCACGCACCTCCGAAGCTCTTAGCACTTAGCTGAGGAGATGCAACAGCTGAGGACTGAACTGAGCCGGTTACCCTAGAACTTTCTGACGGGTGACATTACTTCAGCTCATCAGATGTCAGCACTGCTCAAGTGTGCTTGGATGTGTTCAACTTGCTCAGGACAACACTATATACATAGTGCACAGCCTTCTATTTAAAAAAATAATAATAAGTGAAATAATGGACATTAGTCCTAGTAGTAGTGTGGTACAAGCTCGTTGTATGACGTCATTTTGTAGGACAACCGGCAGTTTGCATCGCACTGGCTCCCTCGAGAAAATCCCAATAAGATTTTTCCATAGGCTTTTGGATTAAAGTAAAAAAACAAGCTCTGTGATCAGCAAAAGTTTATGACTCTTGCACATTTCATCACAGATGAACACCACTTTAATACATTTTGAAGCCTAAATGCAGTTGCCAGAAGTAAAAAGCTAAAGGCTATAAACGAACTACACCATGGTCACATGACTTCAACGTCACCGTCACTAAGCTTCCACAACTCTTTCAGTTTTCGGCTAAAAACTTTAGAATAGTTATAACGTTAGAATAGTTATAAGAGCATAATTATAAGCATAATGAGGCAGTAAATAGTATGAGGTATAATGAGAGTTTACTGTTCGGCGTGATCACGTTTAATCTCCTCGACTGTCTCTGTAGTCCCATTTAGCCACTTGTTAGCATCAGCCTTTTTCAAGACACGTAACGGCTTCAAAAAATCATGAGTGGGGTAATCCTGGTGTATTTTATGTCGTAGAATAAAACATGTAAGTGTCTTGAGCTTCTCTTCAACGCTGACCTTATTTCAGCCATTTGACCAAAACCCCATTTAACTGTTAAAAAAAAACACATTGACTTTGGGACGACGGAACCGGAAGTGTTATCATAACTCGCTTGCGCGTTTTGGCCTACAAAGTGATGTCATACCTGCACCACTCTATAGACCTTATGTAGCCCCGCCCCTTTTCAGCGTTGCGCTCGTTGTCTTTTGTCTTCTGGTTTGTATTTCCACTGCAATCTTACGCATTTATGAATGATCTGCACGTTTTAAAATCTTCCCGGTCTACTGACATTTATGACATCCGCCTCAAACATTACAATGCTGGTGATAACTTTCGTTACCTCTACCATTAATAAATCCACTTCACTAGCTAATTACTCTTCGACAGCGATGCCATAGAAATATACTGAGCTACCTCAAAAAACGGAAGTTCAAAGACCAGATCCTAAAGATGGCTGCGCACTAGTTTCTCTGGCACATACGGTCTATAGTAGCTAATGCGCTATATTGTTATGTAAGTTTGTTTTAAAACAGGAAAATTATGATAAATGTTATAGATGTACTTATTTAATTAAATACTGATCATGTTTTGAAAAAAAGAGTTCTAGAAAACCCGCTTAAGCTGATTGGTTTGAGATTATGGTAAAATGTTTTGTCATTAAAATAGCCTATATTGTCTTATACATCTGTGCTATTCACTTTTAAACATGTTACAGTATGGCATTGGTGGCAAGACGCTAACTTGAAACTCTGTTGGAACTGACTAAGTTTTAGACTCGTGTTATTCACATGGGACCGCTATTTGTGTGGCTTGTATTTAAAGGGTTTTAGATCTGTTTCATGTCAGTTAGTATGCTTTCCTCAGGTGTACAGTTGTTGTTGCTAGGTGAATTTTTTTAAACTTTAAAGTCATTTCAATAGAAATCTGCACAATCTACAGTTTCCTGTGAGGGTGAAAAAGTTCCAGACAGATTTCACTCATGAAGTTAGTTATGCGACCAACAGAAAGCTGCCTGGTTGGAAAGTGACTCCTGTGTGCTTCAAATTGTTCTCATGAAATTTCTCAGAATTTTTGCTAATGTGACCTTAAAATGTTACGTAGACAGCAGATTGTTTGGCGCTAGGTTTAGAAACAGAGCTATGGTGTTCTTTGGCTTGTCCACAGGGCTTTTATTTCATTGAACATTGGATGATTTAACCACTGCATGCATGTAGTTCCTGGAAACGGACATGTTGTTAGAGTAAACATGGAAAATGCTGTCAATGTGTAGTGTTAACACTAAAGCCTTGGGTTTGGATGGAGAACAGCACTGACTTAATCTTCTCCAGAGGGTCTTATTGATTTAAAATGACGTCACAAATGCATACACAGACTGAAGGCCCAGTGTGTGTGTGTGTGT
This sequence comes from Leuciscus leuciscus, assembly GCF_965113295.1. Classification (NCBI taxonomy): domain Eukaryota; kingdom Metazoa; phylum Chordata; class Actinopteri; order Cypriniformes; family Leuciscidae; genus Leuciscus; species Leuciscus leuciscus. Next base: position 27,296,403 of record NC_138742.1, read on the forward strand.
GTGTGTGTGTGTGTGTGTGTGTGTGTGTTTGGGTGTGTTGCATGAGAAAGTGATTAGACTCATGGTTCTGGTATTGTGTGTCTGAATGTCCCTCGGCGCACACCAGTCCGTCACAGAGTGGGCGGTTTATTCACTCACAATTCCTTGGATAGCTTGAAATATTAAGCTCTCAGGAGAGAGTTGCTAAGTTGTAGTTTACTGTAAACCAAACATTAGCACTGACATGATTTAACTTTAACAGAAACTCACATTGCCAAACTTAACGGAAATTGTTAAGCTTCAAGATCCAAATTTTATGTTGGTGACCCAAAAAAATTGTCTTGGTCGTTTTGGACGGTGTGAGAATGTTATAGAACTTGTTCAGGTCAATATCTGCCTAATTTAGGGGCTTCTACCATATGACAGACGAATTTGTGTTTGATTGTTATTTCCTTGTCATCAACAATGTGAGATAGGTGGAACATTTCCTACTTGTTTTTGTTTTTTGTTTTTTTTACACAAACCATGTACGATTATATTGATAGTTGCATTGTATTAACATTTCACAATTAACATGTGTGTCTTATCAACTGCACTAAAGCTGGCATTAGCATAAACTGTCCAAGTTTTCTCTTGTAATTGCACTTGGAGGGTTGGGCAAAACGTTTAATATCTCAATACTTCCCCATTCCGTTCGACAGCTGTTGTACTTGTATGACTGAAAATAGAGTTTATTCCCAAGATGTCCACACAGTGAAATGACTTGCCTTGAAAAGGGATTTTGGTTTAACTGTTTAACTTTTGCTACTAAGAGTTGTGCAGGTAAACTTTACTTCCCTGGTCTTAAGTGACACACTAGTGGTTGATGCTAGAGCAAGGCTAGCCAAACCGATTGGCTATTGTTTACAAGTAATCCGAGCACCCTAATTAGGTGGTTTAGAAGTGTCTGATTACAGATGGAGTTAAACTCTTGCACTGGAGGCTGTGCTCGTCCTTGTTAAGACCGCCTGCCTCCCATGTTGGTGGACCCTGGTTCAAATCCCGCTCTGAGCAGTACGAGTAGGACTATTGGTGCCGTGACCCAGATGGAAATTAGGTTTTGGCGGGTTTGTGTTACATATGCCTGCTAGTAAGTTAACCCTACTTCCCTGCCTACAAGAGGCACACTTGCTTAATGCTGGTTTGAATCCCACTGGGAGTAGTGGGAGGACTAGTTACACTAGCTGCCGGAATAATGATAAATCCTGTTTAATTGCACCAGAGAAGTTATGAAAGTAACAGTGTCACCCCTTGAGGTTTGTTACTTCCAGTATTGAAAGATTCATGCCCAGTATTGTACAAGTGTTTGCTGTATGTTTGTATACTTGCATACAGAATGTTTCTGACCTTAGGCTCTGACACGGCTGACTTGGTTTTCTGGTCACCAAACACCACATGCAACAGCAGGATATCTCTCTGGTATGGTGGCTGTTTGCCCAGCGCCTGGGTCATATCTAAATCCGAGGGATCGATTTATCTCATGGTCTGTGTTTGTGTGTGTTTGCAGTGTTCTGTTAAGGCCAGAAACAGAGTCTACACAAGAGCACAAGCAACAGATGTGAATGTTGGCCAACAAATTGCAATTGTACATTCCCATACTTGCATTTTTTGTGAAGGGGCGATAGAGTTTCCTTGAAATGTCTGTCTAGCTGTGTCCAAAATGGCTTACAGTCTGAGTAGCTACTATATTTGATGGTAAAATTAGCGACCATTAAAAAAATATGTTCTATATAGTATGAATGTGTGTAGACTGGACGTACTACATCGGCCGTGTTTTCATTGTCGTGACTTGTAGGCGTCAGTTGTGTCGCGTCAATGCCATTCACAAATCCTCTCCCGTGGCCTCATGGGATAGTAAAGTGTCCATCAGATGCACACTTCAGGATCTCCGTGGAAGTAGTAGGTCATCCGGGGACTCAAACCAAACTGTTTATATATGAATTCGGACATACTACTCATTTAACATACCGTTTCCCCTCACTATAGTAGGGAAGGCATCTTTGGATCTAAAAAAACCCAACCTTTTTCTAACTAATTCAGCAAGATCTTTTGCTCCAGCATAACAGTAGTTGAAGTAATAGAGAAAACTGACCATGGGAGAAGACAATTTGTGCTAAGTTACACTATAGTGCTCCCTGTGGTGTTGCTGAGAATGCAACTCTCTCTCTTGAAATCAAGCTAGCAAAGAAGTGTTCATGTCCCTGCTTACATACTACATGTTTCAGGCCAGAGACAGATCTGTTAGTGTGCTACTCCGGGACAAGGATTTTTCACAATCACAAAGCAGGGATTTCATTTTTAAGAACCCAACGCAGAGTGGTGTGGTAAAGAGGTGTTTGTGAGAAAGAGCGAGTGTGTTTCTTCCACAGTCATCTCTGTGGGATCCTGTTTCAGGCTTGCCACTCATAATGAAGGAAATCCTTAGTGAGGCATAACTTCTCTGGAAGCAAGCCTTATAAAGCTGTCTGCTTGTTAGCAGTACGACAGAGAGAGAGAGAGAGAGAGAGAGAGAGAGAGAGAGGGAGGGAGGGAATAGAACAAGAAAGTCACAAACAGATCTCTATGGAGAAATGTCAGCTGCTTATAGACTGCGCTTGGAATTCTGTAACTCTGGCACTTTGGAATTGGTGAGCCCAACTTTCTTTCTTTCTTTCTGCATTTCTTTCTCTCTCTTTTCCAGACAGAAAACAATAACAGATCTGTTTCAGGCACTGGACAGTAGTAGAGTGGGTGGATTCATGTTATCTGGACTAGATATTGCTCCACGATCTGTCTGTAACACTCTCTCTCTCTCTCTCTCTCTCTCTCTCTCTCTCTCTCTAACAGAGAGCTCATCGCATGGTCAGGATATAAGCGCTGCTGTTCCTGAGCAGTTCACTGGTCTGCTTCACGGGTCCTCGCCGGTGGTCGACTGTCGGGAGGAAGCGTTCAGACTGCCGTCCTCTGCAGGGAAGTCCGGTGAAGCTTCCAACACTTCGACATCTGAGAGCTCCGCTCCCCATCCCAAATCAGCGGTCACCATGGAAACCATTCTTCAGGACACTGACCCCAAAGCTATCTACGCCACAGTCCACAAAGAGCCGCGAGATTCACCGAAACGCAACTCGCCGGCCCGCGATCCTCCGTTGACGAGAAGGATGCCTCCGCCGGGGGATCTCAAGCTAGCGCGTAGCCTTTCCAAGTCCGACTCCGACCTGCTGGTGTCCCCGCCCGGTGAGGAAGAGACGGGATTGGGTGGGCGAAGTGAGTCTGTGTCCAACTGCAGCACCGCCAAGAGAAGGCTGGAAAAATCGCCTTCGTTCACTTCAGAATGGGACGAGGTAAGAGCTCCCCCAAGTGGCCTGGATGTACTGTGTTTCTTACATGCCCTATGACACAAAATAGGAATAAATCATAATTTCAGACACCAATATTTTTGCAAGAAATGCTATTTGTTGCCATTTTCAAATTTTGCCTGAAAGAGGAGAGAGTAGAAAATGTTTAAAATTCATTTGTTCAGGATGTTTGAATGTGAAATTGTTCTTTGTTGTGTATTCTTTAGCTCTTTGTTGCTGTTGTGAACTTGATAATTTACAATAGACAAAGCCCAGTTTGAGATTCACTTAAAGATCATTAGTTTTAGGAACATTTGTTTCGGAAAAGAGTTTGATTGAAGTCAGTATTGTGTTTGAGGAATTTTTAGGTTTATACAGCTATTATGACAATAATACTTAATACTTTAAAAGTAGTTTCAGCCTGAAATATGAAATGTTATGCAATATTCTAGTTGTTTCAGTTTAGTTTATTCAAATATTGTACAACATTTTATTAGTTTTAGCGTAAATGGTATGTCGGTGAGACCAGTTGGAGGAAGAATGTGTTGTGATCTCTTTTACAAATGTATATCATTTAGAGTGGTTCCTAATTTAAAAGTAGTATAGTTTCAGTTTTCACTTGGGTGCATCACTGAAGGGATATCTTTTTGAATTGCAATTGTTTAAAACGTGTCTGCTGTTAACTCTTTCCCCGCCATTGACGAAATGTTCCAGCTTTCTGTGTTTTCACTGTTATACGGTAGGGGGCGCTATTACACATCTTCTGAAAGAGTACAGAATCTCCTGATCAAAACACATGTGAAGGAGAAGCAGAAACAAGGGACAGAATATATAAACAGATGCATATTTAAAATAACGCGATCATCAACATTAAACAGCATATAAAACAAAACTGCCTAATGTTACTGAATGAAATGTCGACCCAGGACGAGCTACAGGACTGTGAAGTCCTGGGGTGTTGATGGACTCGATCTACTCCATCTGTGTTTTGATCATCGTTCTAAATCTGATCCAGAATTAGACTTCGACAAAAACACGATTTTCTCTGTTTTTTCTTTTGATATATTGCATATTCAGATATTCATACAATAAAATATTCTGGTTTCCTTGAAACTTTTTGAAAACGATCAAAAAATGCTGGCGGGGAAAGAGTTAATGGCACTTATAATTGTTAGTCGCTGAAGTCCATTGGGAAGTATGTATGAGATGCAGGGAATGAATGGTAAATGGTGACCTTTTCAGTCTATCATTTCTCTTTGCGCAATGATTTAAAGGGAAATGTAAATGCAGAATTGGGTTCATACAAGCCATCCTCTCTTCCAGTGTAATATCTGATGCTGTCTGACAGCTTTTGAGGAATTTAAAGCTGTATTCTTTCTTTCTGTGGAACGCGGCGGTATTGTACGTTTCTAGTGGTGTTAAAGGAATGCTCTGGCTTCAGTACACCTCGTCTTCTTTATTGAAGTTATTTCCAGTCTTTCCAGGTAAGTTTCACACAAGCGTGGATACTTCCAAGAAAGGAGGTGTTGTAAATTTCTTGTTTACATGGAGCTAAGCAGATAGTTTGCCAGACCATTGTCTTGAATCAGCAGAAGAACATAAATTTGTCTCCTTCCAGTGGTCTGCATATGTTCACTGTCAAACGATGAAAAACGGCCAACAGCAGTCTAAACAAAAGACATCTGCTATGTTTGTGCCTGACACTAGGTGCACGATAAGCCTCGTCCACTTAGAACAGTAGTCCCGCTGCTAAACATAACTGTTTGGAGTGTGTGTAAGTGTGTTAAACATAACACACTTATTTTTAGATTGATGCTAGTGTTTGAATACAATTATGAATTTCACATTAATACTTAAACTAACTGGACGTGAACATTGTTCACTTTCATTGTTTCAAGTTTTTAACCCTAACTGCAATTTTCTGTTAATTGAGCTTAACGGACCATTCCTTTAAAGATTGCATGTCCTGTTTGGCCATTTATTTGAGAAGAATGTGGAAGGAAATGTCTGTTATCCAATCAGAATTAAGCTTTCGCCATTACTGTAGCTCTGGCTTCAATCTGAAGATCTAGACATTGGAGACAAACACTCAGGGACTCATGCACAGTTTCCATCACCTGGTCTTACACTCTTACAGACGAGACGGTCACAGGTAACAGAAGACTCTTGTCAATCACGCTCTAGTTCCACTCAAGTGTGCAAATTAGGGATGAACGATATATCGGCCACCATATCGGTATCGGCTGATATATGTTCATTTTTAATGTCACTGTTATCGTCCCGATAAGAAAATTTGTCCGATATATTAAAGCCGATAAATAATGGATTATTTCCTTCAGCTGAGACGCTTCAGATGCACTGTATGAATTGCTTGAAAATATGATTGGAATCACTTCAAGAAAGAAAATACAATAAGTCTGTCATATGGGCGACATACAATTATAAGAAGACCATTATATGGTGTGCTTGAGACACGGCTTTTATTGATGAGGCTTTTGTGCTTGTAATCAGGCTCTCAAAAATTATATAAAAATTTGGATTTAGATTTATTATATATATCGGTTATCGGCTTTCAAATATAAAGAGTTATCGGTATCGGCCATAATTTTCATGTCAGTGCATCCCTAGTGCAAATGAACAGCTGAGACATATCAGAGGCACAAATGCCATGTTTGTTCTTGTCGTGAGGCCTGAGAGATACTGTCTTGTTTGACTGTCTATAAAATGGACCTAGCATGAAAAGTACTTGAAATACATCAAATGTCTGTATTTGACAATCTGTTGAAATATTCAATGGTATTACTAAGTTTATTTTTATAATTTACTCTTTAAATTAACTCATTTAATTACAAAAACGTATCTAACGGTGTCCCACATTTTGTACGCAACTCTGTTACCAAGTGATTTCTGTTTAATTTTAAAAGTTTAACCCCTGGTTTCACAGACAGGGCTTAAGACTAGTCCTAGACTAAAATGTTAGTCTGAGCTGTTTCCACTGAAATAAACTTGCACTGACTGATCTTAAAAATATATCAGTGCCTTTTTAGTTTTAAGATGCACATCGGTAATGTTTTTTTCTAAGCATGTTTATAAAAATTAGTCTAAGCCCTGTCTGTGAAACCGGGCCCAAGTGTCAAAATCACATAGTCAGAGTTTTAAACCATTTTCACAGATTTAACAGGGTACCCAAATATGTTATGAGAAACATGAGATAGACGAACAACCCCTTTTTTTAAGTCTTAAAGTTGCGATGTGAGTACCGACAGAACTTTTCTCTTTTGGGGAGGCTTTAGTGGGGCGTATTGTGACGTACATCAGAGTGAAATGGGTTATTGAACAAAGAAATGTAGGCTGGGACTTGTTCAGTCCATTAGTTTCTGATGGATGGAAGTGGTTTTGAATGCGAGCGTACAGATGATTGTAAGACAGGGACTAATAATTGATTGGAGAAATCCTGCAGACATCAACAGAGAGAAGTCTGTCTCTTCACTGGAAGATCAAGTTATGACATTTTGGCTTAAAAATTGTGAAATGAAACATGCATGATGAATCATTCACAATAAGATCTGTAACATGTTAAATCGATTGGGTGAATTTCCATTTCATACCGACTTGAAGCACCTCCTTTCACTAACCATTATTTTGTATGCTTTATTTTGCACCTTTTTGTTGAAAGTGTCTTTTGTAATACAGTATTGTTTTCTCCTGTGTAACATAAAGCTAATGCAGAATTGTATTATACCTTTAAACAGTTTTTGGATCTGCTAGAATAGTGGGTTTCATAATGATCAACACAAGTTTTTCTCATTTTCCGTGACAGTCTTTATCGTGACCTTATCACCATGACGATGACCTTGCTCTGTGGGTCAGGAGACATGCCCTCTATACAATAACAACCTAATCTGGATGTATTGAAGCATCACCTGTGGTGTTTCTTCATTTGAGATGTTTGATGTGAAATGACGAGCGCTCCTGCTGATGATAAACCGTGTTCTGTTCTTCGTCTGTTGACTTGTTGTCTGTTTTCTCTTCTTCATCTCTCACCCTGTTCGGCATGTTTCTGTTGCTCACGAGCCAAACATTCGAGATTTGTGTGGAATTTCTCCAGGGTTTAGAGTCGTAAAACACACACTGTCTCTATTGCTTTCCTACTCCGTGTCCATGTTTGTTACTCTCTCCTGCCCTCTGCTGGAGAGGCCTACATCCATCCGTCCGTCTGTCCGTCCGTCCGTCTGTCTGTCTGTCTGTCTGTCTGTCCGTCTGTCTGTCTGTCTGTCTGTCCGTCTGTCTGTCTGTCTGTCTGTCTGTCTATCTGTCCGTCTGTCTGTCTGTCTGTCTGTCTATCTGTCCGTCTGTCTGTCTGTCTGTCTGTCTGTCTATCAATCAGATTGTTTGGTCAATATAGCGTTTCAGAATATTATTAAGAAACAGGGACTTGTGAAGAAACAGAAATAGTGTTTTCTGACGACAGTAATTGAATCTTTCCATGTAAAGGGAAACTATAGCAGCTGTGGTTGAAGGTCCTGCAGCTTTGGGTCTGTGTGAATCTTAATAAACATGCTTTCACTGAAGAGCCTCAGCAATGGCTTGATAATTTCAAACGGTGGAATCAACTGAACCGAGTCGTGATGAAATCAAAATCCACTCTCTTCACTTTCTGAATACATTGAGTGTCCAAAGTCTGAGTAAACATTGAAAATCTTATTTAAACCTGAAATCAAATAATTTTTTCACAATCTAAACAATTTTTGATGGGTAAAAACAGATCTCTCTCCACTCTACAAATGCGTCATTGGATATCTTATTTCACTCAGAAATATGTCAAATATCAGATGCAACATGAATGCAAATGTTTAATGTTGACGTTAAATCAGCATGAGCATCTCCTCTGCCTTCTGTCTGACGCAGCTGGATTTATATCCATATGTTGTCTCTGTCTGAACAGTGTCTCCTGCCGTCTCAAATGTCCGAACAGCAGTCTGTCATCATTCCTGTTGTGTGTTTCTTCCACCTCCCCCAGCGGTCACGGCTGGCTGGCCCGGGACACTTCGCTGCCCTGAGTGACAGCGTGTGGGTGCAGGAACGCACAACAACCCATCACTTTCCCTCTGTGTGTGTGTGTGTGTGTGTGTGTGTTCTTCCTCTTCACACTCGCGCACACAATCTCACACAAAGTCTAATTTTCATACAAAGGAGATTTTGACTTGCATGAGGGTGTGTGTGTGTGTGTGGCAGGGGGTTGGGAGGGAAAGGCAGCTCATGCTAATACAGGCCGTCTCAGGATTAGGCTGAACGGGACAGTGTGGGAAGCTCTCTGTAGGGGCCAGCAAGTTTAGGAAGGATCTGATCTGAATGTGGAGATGCAGTCAGCCCGAGGGAGTTAAGCGAGGGAGTCGCGTCTCCTCCGTCTATGCGCTGGTTCCCCCGGCGTCCCGCTCAGGCCGAATGGCTGCCACCCGACCAGCGTTTGTGAGTGCGGTTTGTTTTCTACCTATCAGCGGCTGTGCTCGCATGATGACGTTGTTTAAAACAGTTGGCAGGTACGTGGGATTTAATGCTGACGTCCACAAGTTTCTCGATGGTGCAAGTCTTGGGAGGATCCAAGAATATATTTGGCGCTGTAGAGATGGATGTAGGATTTGCTTGAAAACGCAGAAAGAATGATGTCATTGACGTCTTGACCGATCTTTTCTCTTTCAGTTTTGGTCTATTGCGTATTCACTGCGTTTACTCCAAAGTTTATGGCAATTTTGAAACCCTTAAAATCTTGTCTTTTTGCTTTTAAAAAAAACTGTATTTTACGTTTTAATGATCAGCAAACAAAATACACTTTTGTAATAAAATTATCTATTTGTAGTTCCAGAACATTTTCTCTGAACTTTCTAGAGAGTTTGAGATGAATGTCGCACATGTCAGTGATTTGCATACGAAACAAACTTTCGTAAATTAAGGTTTCTTTTTATTCTGACAAAACTCAGTGTTTGTTAAACATTTGACATATTATGTTACATATTCCTCTAAACTTTAAAAAATTTCAACTTTTATAATATGAAATGGACTTTCGTAAGATTTACCACGTGTTCATGAAGATGTAACATTTTCATTTTTTTGGTAAAACAAAAACAAGGGTTTTATGAGTGTTGGCTGTGATTTGAATTCATATTCCTAAACCAATTTTGTTTGCATTAATGATTAGCATAAAAAATGGATATTTTTAAATAAGTGTTTTCTATGTGCTTAATATATTTCTCTAAACTTTTAACAGTTTCAGCGCTTAATAATACCAAATTAACTTTCGTAAAAATCCCCATGTGTTGCGGCAGAACATGTTCTCCAGTGCTTGCTGCGCTTATACTTCCCCTAAACGGACCTATTTGGCATGTTTAAGCGATTAGCATATGAAACGGACTCCCGTAAACAAGATTTCCAGTGTGTTGTGCCAGAACATGTTTTCTGCCAGATGTATCATTGAGTACGGAGCCTCTTCTGCACAGATCTGATCCGCATGCAGTGATGATTAACTGATTTTGTGTGAAGATTTTCCATTAGTTGCGCACGGACAGTATTTCACCGGTGTTTGCTGTGATCATCTGCATGCTTTAAGATTAGCATACAAAGTAGATTTGCGTAAATTAGAGGTTTTCCGTTTGTTGTGCCAACTTTTTCCCGCCATTGTTTACTATGATTTTGATGTTCTTAAACTTTCTAAAACTTATGAGATGCATTTTTTGACGATTTGCATGTGAAATGAACTTTGGTGAGTAAGAGTTTCCAGTTGTTGTGACGGAACAGTGTTTGATTTGATTTCAGTTCATATTCCTGAAGCTGGTACAAATTGTAAGACCAATTTCGCAGGTTTTAATGATTTGCATAATATAGATATTCATAAATATATATAATTTTGTTTGCCAATTTTTTTATATATTTCAATAAACCTTTAAAAATGTCAATGGTTTAGAAAACGAAATATGACTTTCAGAACATGTTCTTAATTTCTTGCTGTGATTTTAATTTCCCTAAACTGACCAATTTGGCATGTTTAAGCAATTAGCATATGAAACGGACTCCCGTAAACAAGATTTCTGTTTATTGTTCCAGAACACTTTTTTTTTTTTTTTTTTTTTGCCAGTGTTTGTGATGTAACACAGTTTACAGAGAGAGAGGCTCTTGCTCTGGGTCGACTGGCACCTGTCTTGGCAGGAGTCTTTCTGAGTTTGCACTTGATGAATGGATGGCAGCTTGGCTCTTTTGTGGCTGGTTTTTGCCCTTTTGTTCGCCCATGCCAGCCTTGCCAGATGCCTGGGGTCGTTGTGTTCGTCTTCAGAATAGATAACTGCTGTGCCATACTACAAACACACAATCCTCCCCGTATGAACCGCTCGGCTCAGCTATACTTCAGCTGTCGACCTGTGACTCCACCGCGGCCTTTGACTCGACTATTGTTTGAGCGGTTTACCATCAAGAGGCCCTCACACTGAATCTCTCTCTCTCTCTCTCTCTCTCTCTCTCTCTCTCTCTCTCTCTCTCTCTCTCTCTGGCCCTGAGAATCAATAACATTGTTTTGTTGTGTGTGTGTTGCGTGTGTGTGTGTGTGTGTGTTTTGAACCCCTGGGGATCACAGGCTGGACAGGTTTGAGTTGATCTTCTCTACTGAGGTGCATTAATGTTGCCTTCTGGCCTACTAATGGGAATCTGAATTGTGTTTTCATTACAATTTTCATATTGAATGAGAGTGGCCTGCGGCTCAAGGTTGTGTGTTGTGTGTGTGTGTTGTGTGTGTGTGTGTGTGTTGTGTGTGTGTGTGTGTGTGTGTGTGTGTGTGTGTGTGTGTGTGTGTGTTTGAACACTGCTTGCTCAGAGGCTGAGCAAAATCTGTTATTTTTTCAATTATGTATTTCCTGTTACGCCCTTTTCGTTTGAAGTGGGTCATTGAATAGAGTCTGTGTTGTTTTATAGGATAACTATAAAATATAGGATAATAAAATAACTTTCCTGAGACCGAATCCTAATTAATGCTTCAAGCAGACGCAATATGATACGGTTCATTAAATCTGAGTTAGGGCATGTTGTTGCCCGCTTCGGTTCTGTCTCTTGTTCTCAGTCTAATATTTCCAACTAAAACTGTCAGGAAATAACGGTCACCTGGGGGCGTGCGATATTGGCACAAAAACGATATCTCTATTTTCTGGAATTTTATCGATAATATAATTAGACAATATTTTGCCGAGTGTGTTTATGGTGTTGGTATCTTGTCAGGTTTACGACTGCCGTTGACCGCTGACTCCTGAAGTGTTCGATATTCTTCATATTCTGTGCGGTGGTCAGTTCACAGCAGTGACACAAATCATCTTTTCCAATAAGTTTACATTTATTTTTTACCTTTTATGGGCATTTTACCTTTTATAAAGCCATTTTTCTAACCTAAATAAATGTATGCATTGTCTTTTGTGTCACAATTCTAACATTTAAGCAATAAATTAAATGAGAATAATAAGACACAATAGGGCTGTTACAGTCAAATGAAATCACTATCAACAAAATGCATCTTTGCAATGCAGAGGAAACACAGAAGCTGCATCTGAAGTGGCGTTTACACAGACCGACTAATGCAGCTCAGACGGACATGAATGCATTTAACCTGCAGATACAAATGCAGAAATAATGTGTTGTTGTTTTAAACATGAAACGTTGAATATTGACATTTGAAATAATTTTTAACTTTAAATATGAAATTAAAACCACCAGTAAGTGGCAGCACGTCACTGTTAATGAGATGGTCATTGAGTTTCAACTGATTCATTTAAACAGCTGATTCATTCAGGAACGAAGCATTTGACTGTATTAATGAGTCATTGAATCATTCATTCAACCGATTTGTTTCAAAAGTCGATAAATTTTTTCCCAATTATCTTGAATATTAGGTGCATTCTCAATGCATTTTAACAGACTAAATCACGTAGTGAAAGTGTGCACTCTAAATGCACACACACACACACACACACACACACACACACACACACACACACACACACACACACACACACACACACACACACACACTAGTCTAGACTACATCACATACTGCATGCGTGCTCTCTCTGGGTGTGTTTTTGTAAAGTGAGGGATATACTCGATAATGTCAGAGAGCATATCGTTAAAACAATAATTATGATGTTATCGTAGTAGACTATATAAAAATTGTCAATATAAAAAAAATAAAACAATCAAAAAAATAAAACATTAGAGGTTTTTTTTCTCTTTTTTTTTTACTTTCTAAACTTTTTTTAACTTCTTTTCTTTTGAACTCTCTTAATAGATTTTTAATTAAATAAATTTGTTTTCATGGTCTAGTGGTTGGCACATGTGCATGTTGAGCCATGCTCATGTGGGCAAAATGGTTTGAATATTCCCTTATCTCTATTCCATAATTTCCTGTCATTTCTTCTTTCCCTATCAGTAGATTGCTGCAGGAATGACGTCAGAACCCGGAAGACTAATTCAGTTATGTTTACCACAGGCTTAATTTGACTCATTAGAAAAAAACAAACATTATAAATCCCCATAGGAAAGTCTCGAAGGAACCAGTGGTGAATTAGTCTTCCGGGTTCTTATGCAACACCTGCACCAATCTATAAATGTGGAAAAAAGGCTAACAATAAAGACTGCAATAATAATAATAATAATAACCTTTGGTTTGGGTCTGTTGCTGAAATCTAGTTATTAGGCAGAGCTAGAATTTATATGTTGGTACCGTTGTATAGCTGGTTTGGTCAACATGAAATTTGAATTTCTGTTGAATTTAAGCATCCGTCATTCACAAGATCTACACTTTCCCACCTGTTATTTGCATGTTTATTAAATATTTTTGAAATGCTCTCTGCTAGCACTACGGTACTGGCCAGCCTGACTGTGCATGTTTTCATCTTATTTAATCCCATTGCACAGAATTTTGCCACAGAAGTATTCTTATATTAGCTATTGTTATAGGCTATTCTTTAAAGCTGACAATTTGTTATTTTTAGGTGTGTGTGTGTGTGTGTGGTGAGCTGTTTTGCAAACACATGCAGTATACTGTATGATGCAAGCTCTCTTGCTGATGCAGAAAACATTTAATTATTTAGCATTTATTCACTCTTTTATTTCCTTTGCATGCAATATTTCTCAGTTTGGTTCATTAATTGAGCCGTGCATAATGTGTGTGTGTGTGATTATAGCACGCGTTTGCTTATTTGCATGCAGCACGGTTCGTCTGGACTGAGTTTAAACCCGTGAGCCTGTAGAGTCGTCCTCTGGAGATCTCAGCTCTGCTTCGAGAGTCAGATATAATGGCAGTCCGAGATGCTTGAGGAAGCTCAATAAGCTCAGGTTTGTTTTCCGAAGCTAAACTTAAGAGGGAGAATTTTTTATTTTTTTCAGATTTTAGAGGTCTGTCGTATCATATCACACACTTGGCCTGGTATTGATATTGAATTGCCTCTAGATGGCTCTATGTAATGTTATTTTTCTTCTTATCTTTTATTATGATTTCTGTTTGGTGGAACATACATGAAACCCTTCATTAATAAATCCATACAGTGCAGACTTATAATCCAACAGTAGTAACGACCAGGACAAACATCAGATGAGATTTTATGGGTAAATATGTTTAAGGCCTGGTTTCACAGACAGGGTTTAGATTAAGCCAGGATCAGGCCTTAGTTAAAGTAGGACATTTAGCCTAAGTAGCTTTTATAAATGTGCCTTAGAAAAAACAAACATTACTGATGTGCATCTTGAGACAAAACAATGGCACTGACATATTTTAATATATGCTTTCAGTTAAAACAGCTCAAACATGCATTTTAGTCTGGGCCTAGACTTAAGCCTCATCTGTGTAACCAGGGGTGAATGTCATATAACTTAATGGTCCTAATATAGGTCATTTTCTTTATGCAAAATCAATTTCTTGACAGGCTTTGGGAGATTCACCCAGTTACGCAAGTGTTCTTGTAATGTTTGCTCTGGTTAAAGGAACACTCCACCGTTTTTTGAAATAGGGCTTATTCACCTTCTTTCCTACATTTAGATAGGTGGGCAAATGCATTTTTGTCTGTGCATGCATTGTTTTAGTTTGACAGGGTCGGCGCTAGCTTAGCTTAGCATAATGAATGGAATCCTTTGTTGCCAGCTGGCATGTCCTGAGTAAAAGTGATATAAAAAATTTAAAAAACCCACCTAATTACTTCTTGTGGCCTGCGTATTCACAACAAGTACAAATAGCGATGCAGATTAACACTAGACGATTTCCTATGCAGATATTGACTTGGGACTATATTAGGGGGAAGCACAGGCGAAGCACTGCTACTTGGGCGCAGAGATATCACGCCCAAGTAGCAGTGCTTCGCCTGTGCTTCCCCCTAATATAGTCCTTAATATATAAGTCAATATCTGCCTAGGAAATCGCCTAGTGTTAATCTGCATCACTATTTGTACTTGTTGTGAATACGCAGGCCACAAGAAGTAATTAGGTGGGTTTTAAAAAAAATGTATATCACTTTTATTCAGGACATGTTAGCTGGCAACAAAGGATTCCATTCATTGTGCTAAGCTAAGCTAACGCCGACCCTGTCAAACTAAAACAATGCATGCACTGAGACAAAAATGCATTTGCCCACCTATCTAAATGTAGGAAAGAAAGTGAATAAGCCCTATTTCAAAAAACGGTGGAGTGTTCCTTTAACTATACTTGTGCATTTGTCTGCAGTGAAATACATCACAAGTTGGCATAGACATCAGTTCGTTATTCATCGTAATTTATTTTCCAATTGTGTGATAAGGTCAGCAGACACACTGATCATATTGAAGAATACTGATGTAGATAAATATGAGAGACTTTGCATTTTAAAACAACAGGAAGTTTTGGTTTGTTGCTAAAAACCAGTTACCGGCCAGAGCTGTAGGGTGCTTTCACACGAGCACTATTGGGTGCGCACCTGCGTTCAGTTGAGGCCAGAGGTCAGTTCGCTTCGATGATGTGAGCCCGCGAACCGTACCCGAGTCCCCTTAAAAAGGGTGCTTCATGTATGTATGTATGTATGTATGTATGTATGTATGGGGTCATATTTTTAAACACATTTTAAATGTTTCAGTGATCTCACCTAAATGGTTGGTCACTCAGCGTATTTGTATTTATTTATTTATTTTATTTTATGCAATTGATACAATTATGTGTTGTATCGTTTTGGAAGATACTTACAGAAATTTGGAAGTGTATAACTGGGGCGCAAGATGGTGCTGTTGGCTCATATGCATTGCTCAACGGCCTACACCCGGTGGAAGGAAGTTTGATTTCAAGTTTTGTGTTTAATTTATTTATTTTAACTAAAAATTAAGTGCAGTCAGGTTCAATTTTGCAATACACCAAATCTCAGGCCAACAGGTTTTCCCTCTTTTCAGGGAATCAATCACTCATTCTGATTCTGGTTTTGACTTCTAATTACATCTAGATTCATGCCTACGCGTTGTTTGGTTCACTGTGTTAATGTTTTAAGCTCTTAAGATGCGTGTTGCGGGGTGAATGTCTGTCAGGTGAAAGGTGATGATCGTGTGCGTCTGTACTGACTGTAATTTTGATGCGTTGATGAAGAACTCGACACATTATTTAAGGCTGTTGCGTTCATTAGACCATTGATGTAATCAAATAAGTTACTTTATTTACAGTGTCCTTGTTACAAACGTTTCATGCAGTTAATATAGTAATAACTATAAATTATGCATAATTACTCGTAACTAACCCTAATCCTAAACCTAACTCTATAGTAAGTACATGTTGTTAGTTATCATTACACAGTACTTAAATATAATTGCATTGTAACAAGGACACCTTTAATAGTGTATCCATAGTTTCTCTCTCTCTCTCTATATATATATATATAGAGAGAGAGAGAAAATCATGCGCATTACCCACAATCCCATGTCATTTTTACTAACATAATATCAGCAATCATTGACAAACTCATATGCATTGACCACTTGCTGTAACACTGTGAAACCTTGTAAAAGAAAAGTGAATAGCTGTCCAATCTGCCATTCATGCGCTGTGAGCGCTCTTACAGATGCGCTGTCTATTGAAAATGAGAAAACCGCTGTGGGACGGAGGGATGTCAGACATAACTGATGACTCGTCTTCCTCCTGATGGATTCTGGATGAGACTGGAATGAGAAAACTTCAAACAGCTTATCTTTAAATCAAAAATACTCCCCTGTTGTCGAAGGAGCCAAACTGGTGTTATCTTCGGGATCAAAGCATTCCCACTTTCCTCGTTCCCAGACTATTCTTTTTCTTTTTTTTTTTTTACAGCCATTCAAGTGTTTGTGCGTCTTCCAAAGGGTTTATTTCTGGAAACATGGTCACTGAGGTGCCAGACCCACCTGGATGTCACCTTTATATTTAAATCCCATTAACAGTATTAAAGGGTTCCTCAGTTGTGCCAATGTCAAGACTCAAACATTGTTCTCCCAAAATAGCATTTGAACAAAAGTTGGTTTTCTCCCTGCAGAGACAGAGGCATTCCCTCTCTATCCCATGGAGACGTCGGCCGTCCCAAAGAGTAAGATCCTCCACCCGTCCCTCTGTCTTCTGTGCACCTCTGCTGTTCCTCTGCTCTTTACTGCTGCTCGCAAGCGTTACGGCGGATTCTGCAGAACAAACCTTTCTTGATGGATGTAGCAAAGTTAAATAGAGGTGTTCTCATTTTGTAATTTAATGAGTCTTTACTCATCCTCATGATGTTCCAGTGTTGTTTAAGTTAAAGGGGTAGTTCACCCAAAAATTAATATTCTGTCATCATTTATTCACCCTCTTGTTGTTCCCAAACCTGTGTGGCTGTGGAACATTAAAGAGCATATTTTGTAGCATTTTGGTAACCAAACAGTACATTTGCAATTTTTTTTTTTTTTTTTTTTTTAATACACAAATTCCCATTTGACTTCCATTATATATTTTTAAAACATGTGGTGTAAGTCAATGATCACCGAAACTGTGTAGTTACCAATAAAAAAAAAAAAAAAATGCTCTAGAAGAAAGTCAGTCATACAGGTTTGGAACGGCGTGAGGGTCAGTAAATTATGGCAGAATTTTAATTTTTGGGATATTCATTATCACTTTAACTAAAATGATTAAAAATTATTTAAATTATGCTGAAATTAAATACAAAAATTAGATTGAAAAATACATTTATTATAAATGATGACTTGGCAACTAGCTGAAATAAGTTAAAATATGAAAATAAATAAACTGTTAAGAAAAATAAATAAAAGCAATTAGAAATAATAATAAAAAAATTAATAAAAATGACAAAACCGCATAACAAAAATACTTTAAGACTTAAAATATAAGAACTATAAACTATATCAAAATATTAATAAATACTATATAAATAATACTAAAATAGCGCTGATGTTCCATGCCAATATTACTTTTTCTTCTATGTAACACAAAAGGAGATATTTTTCAGAATGTTCATGCTGTTCTTATACATTCAATTAATGCAGATGTACGACAAAAAAAAAAAAAAAAAATTGCTAATGTGATTCGTTGGAGGTATTCCAAGTCTTAAGTAATATAGGCCTAATAGTTTTGCATGAGAAAGAGAACAAAGTGTGAAGTCAAAAGTTCAATTGCACATATGCTTTCATGTATGGAAGAGATCAGCATTAAACTTCTTCAAACTATCTTCTTTCTTTGTTCCACACGAGAAAGTCAGTCATATAGGTTTGGAACAACTTGAGGATGAGTAAATCAGGACAGAACTTTAATGTATTTTTTTATCTATTCCTTTAAATGTGTAAGTGTCACTAGGCTTTTGGAAACCTTGTCTTCTCGAGACCTCTCTGGGCCAGCTTGTCTTGGCAGCGGTGGCAGGATTCAAGCTCTCTCTCTCTCCCCTCTTCAGTCGACTGCTCTCTTGTTGACCTCACTACTTTTGATAAGCTATTGCTCGGCAGCTTTGCTGTCACTGTTTTCTTTTACTAACTCCCTTTTTTATT